>NW_020328502.1:0-76357 GCF_001858045.2 Oreochromis niloticus
AATGCTGTAATTCAGCAATATATTATGCTATGGCACAAATAGAAAGAATATGCTCAAATACTATGATTTTGCTCAAATAATATGATTAAGCAATAATACTAAGATTTAGCAGAAATACTGTATTTAGCACAAACACCGAAAAGTAGCAGAAATACTGTAATTAGCATAATAGTAATACTTGCACAATTACAAATATGGACATGGTAAATGGCCTGTATTTATATAGCGCTTTTATGGTCCTAAGACCCAAAGCTCTTACATATCCAGTCATTCACCCATTCACACACTGGTGATGGCAAGCTACGTTGTAGCCACAGCCACCCTGGGGCACTGACAGAGGCGAGGCTGCTGGACACTGGCGCCCACCGGGCCCTCTGACCACCACCAGTAGACAACGAGTGAAGTGTCTTGCCCAAAGACACAACCGCCGAGACTGTCCGAGCCGGGCCTCGAACGGTAACCTTCCGATTACAAGGCGAACTCCCAACTTTTGAGCCACGATCGCCCCATATATGGAAACAACACATGCACAGAGACACACACAGGATCCAATTCAATCAACCAGTGTAAATATATTGATTTTAAATCACACAATAAGATACACCATAAAAGGCTCTTCTCTCTCTCTCTCTGTCATACAGACAACACACACACACACACACACACACACACACACACACCAGGAGCAGCAGAAGCAAGTGAACAACAGGGGCTGTACATACAGTGTTTCCTGTATGTTTCTAGGTGGGTCAAAAGCCTGGAGCTGCTTAATTTGAATCCACCAATCAGAAAGGCTATGTACTTTTTCCCGCCAAAACAGGTGCACCTGTTTTTACACACGCAGCACAGAGACAGGATTTGTGCAGTCTATTTTTCATAGTGAGGACTCCTCTCAAACAAATGGCTATAATTTCCTTACCAGCTGCGCCACTGGGAAAGACAGTGAGCTCTTGGGAAACGGGGTGATGAGCAGTCAGAATTAGATCGCGGTGAGAGGCAAAGAGCGCCGTTTTTTGGAGTTACAAAACGTCGTGCAACTCCAAAACTAGGTGGACTAGAAGCATAATTCTTGTACTGGGTGAATCAGCGGACTTTGGTGTACTTTGTCTGCGATTTTCATTACTCTTTGTACATCCGTCGCTGAGATATGACGAGAGAAGAAACGGCAGACCTCAGATATGATTGGCTGGCTGGGAGCTGGCAGAAATATATAGTAATAGTGTGATTAAGCATAAATACTACATTTAGCAGAAATACTGTATTAAGCACAAATCCTATAAAAAGCAGAAATACTATATTAAGCACAAATCCTATAAAAAGCAGAAATACTATATTAAGCAATATAAAATCCTATAAAATGGTATAAAAAGCAAAATACTGTAATATGATTTGGTAGAAAAACTATAATTAATCAGAAATACTATATTTGGCAGAAATACTGTAATCAGCACATATACTGTAACATGACAGAAATTCCTCCACTTAGTAGTAATACTATAAATAACACAAATGTTATGATGAGTTGAGCGGCTGGTACTCTGGTGCAGTCAGCACAATCTGGAGCTGAACACTCTTAAAACTGTAGAGATGACAGTGGACTTCAGGAGACATCCCTCAACTCTGCCCCCCCTCATCATATCAGACAGCCCTGTGTCGACTGTGGAGATCTTCAAGTTGCTGGGTACCACCATCTCCCAGGACCTGAAGTGGGAGACCAACATCAACTCCATCCTCAAAAAGACCCAGCAGAGGATGTACTTCCTGAGACAACTGGGGAAGTACAGTCTTCCACAGGAGCTGCTGATCCAGTTCTACACTGCAGTCATTGAGTCTGTCCTGTGCTCCTCCATCACAGTCTGGTATGGTGCAGCCACTAAACAGGACAGGTGCAGACTGCAGCGGACTGTACGGGCAGCAGAAAGGATCATCGGCGCCCCCCTGCCCTCCATCCAGGATCTGTACCTCTCAAGAACCAGGAAACGGGCAGGGAAATCATCACAGACCCCTCACACCCTGGACACAGACTTTTTGATCTGCTGCCCTCTGGCAGACGGTACAGAAGCCTGCAGACCAGGACCACCCGACACAGGAACAGTTTCTTTCCCCTCACCATCTCCCTTCTAAACAGTTGAACTGTCACACTGCTCCCACTGCCAGACTGCAACTGCACCTTATGTACATTCTGTAGTATTCATTCCACTCATTTCATTTCTGTATTTATGTATATACGTTTAGATTAGTTATTTATAGTTGGTTTACACAGCTTTGTGTATGTATGTGTATGCATGTGTAATGTATATATAGATACGTGTGTGTGTGTGGGTGCGTGTGTGTGTGTGTGTGTGTGTGTGTGTGTGTGTGATTTACATTGCTGTGCTCGAGAGCCACCATCTACCGGAACCAAATTCCTTGTATTTGTATGCACATATACTTGGCCAATAAACATGATTCTGATGACTTGGCACAAAAACCATGATTTAGCAGAAATACTATGATTGAGCAGAAGTACTAAGATGTAGTAAAAGTACTTGATTTAAGAGAAATCCAATTATGGAGGAGTAATACTTTAAAATGGGAGAAATATTGATACACACACACATACACAGAGCCTAAAGGGAAGAGTATTTGTGCCATGGAGTGTTAAGAAGAATCTGAGGTCCATATTAGAAAAGCTGGTAAAAAGTTTTCAGAATTGTAATAAATGATGAATATGAATTAGTGGTCTGTGATAGTGTATTAATTTGTAGGGCAAAAAACATGTTGTCCAAGGTGGAGTTGAACCCACGACTTTTGGGTTACAGACCTGTGTCATTACCAGCTGCGCCACTGGGAAAGACAGTGAGCACTTGGGAAACAGGGTGATGAGCAGTCAGAATTAGATCGCGGTGTGAGGCAAAGAGCGCCGTTTTTTGGAGTTACAAAACGTGGTGTAACTCCAAAACTAGGTGGACTAGGAGCATAATTCTTGTACTGGGTGAATCAGCGGACTTTGGTGTACTTTGACTGCGATGTTCATTACTCTTTGTACATCCGTCGCTGAGATATGACGAGAGAAGAAACTGCAGACCTCAGATATGATTGGCTGGCTGGGAAGCTGGCAGAAATATATAGTAATAGTGTGATTAAGCATAAATACTACATTTAGCAGAAATACTGTATTAAGCACAAATCCTATAAAAAGCAGAAATACTATATTAAGCAATATAAAAATCCTATAAAAATGGTATAAAAAGCAAAAATACTGTAATATGATTTGGTAGAAAAACTATAATTAATCAGAAATACTATACTGGGTAGAAATACTATATTGAGCACAAATCTTATAAAATAGCAGAAATAGTATGATTCAGCACAATAGTAATAACTTAAACAGAAAAACTGGAAAAGCAAAATGGACAGCTGAAAAAATGCTGAACATGCTAAGGGTCCTTCAAATGTACTTGTTAAATGAAAAAAAAACTGAGCAAAAAAAGTGTAACAGTCACACAATCAGAAATATGGAAACATATGGAAACACACATGCACAGAGAGACACACACAGGATCAAATTCAGTCAACCAGTCTAAATATATTGAATTTAAATCATACAATAAGATGCTCCCATAAAAATTCTGTCTCGCCCTCTCTCTCTCTCTCTCTCTCTCTCTGTCTCACACACACACACACACACACACACACACACAGGGAGAGAGAAGTAAGTTTCTAGCTCAGTCAAGCAGCCTGGGAGCTGCTGAATTTGAATCCACCAATCAGAGAGCCTGTGCACTTTTTCCCGCCAAAACAGGTGCATGCAGCACAGAGAGACACAGGATTTTTGCAGTCTATTTCTCATAATGACGACTCCCCTCAAACAAATGACCATAATTTCCTAACTATAGGGGCTAGAACGGTCATTCTTACACCGTTTTGTTCAGAAGAGATGGGGGAATCTTAAAGTGTTGACAATGTATCATTAAAATATGAATTATTAAAGATATTTGACTTCTAATGCACCATAACTGAGTAGAGCAAAGCAAAAACTGCCTTGACTTGCCCTCAAACAACGCTTTCTAACTCTAAATCTATTTGGAGTATCAATATCATTTTTTCACCGTAAGAGACAGCAGGCTTTGGTGAACAATCATGGAAATTTTCAGGTCTTTGTGGAAATCCAACAAAAAGTTATGACGAGAGAAAAAAGTGGTTCATTTCCAGAGTTTGAAATCTGAAGAAATCTGAGCGAAGGACGAATTTCCTACGCTCAAACAAGTGTAACTCATCTCAGAACGGTAATAGGTGAGAAAAAAATTCTTGAATTGTGAGCGTCAGGAGTGTCTGAAGATATACTGGGACAAGCCTCATGTTTTAACTTCGCTTCGTTAAGGAGATATGACGATTCGAATATGCCTCTCATTACAGAAATCAAGCGGTGATTTTGAACAAACTCTCCATTGACTTTCTATGGAGAGTTTTCAGACTTTGTGTTGCTCTGAGGAGATTTGCAAAAATTCTATAAGTCTCACAACAATGATGGTGACATTTTCGGAAAGCCAGCAAAAATACCTACGTTTTGATGTATAATTTGTGGAAGTTGAGTGAAAATTGAGCAAGTAGCAAGAAGTTGTTCGGACATGAAGAGAAGACTGCGAAACCTACAGTGGCACACTGGAAGCCAAGTGCATAGCAACCATAACAACGCATGTATTTTCTGAAAAATCACAATTTTGCAACTCAAAACTTTAAGAGGCATAAAAATAAAACGGTAAAAGATTTGAAAAATCTGATTTATTCCTGAATAGCCCAATAATTTGAGAACATTTTAAAGTTTGAATGGTTGTTCTACGTGAAAGTAGGAAAAAGTAGTTAAGTTTCAAAAACAAGCAAAATTTAGCAGAATTGCAGAAGTTTCCCATTCATTTCAATGGGACAAATTAAAGGAAAAAAGTGGAATATTTTAAAAAGTATAACAGTAATAAACACCAAAAGATATAGCGATCATTAGCAGAAATAGCAGAATAGTTTAAAATTTGAACGGTGAAAATCGGCTGAAAATTGTGGAAGTAGTTAAGTGCCAAAAAAGTGCAAAAGTGGCAACTAGAATAATAATAATAAAGTATAAAGAATAAAGAGAAACAGGAACTCAATAGTGTGGATGCCTCCAGCATCCACACAATAATAAAGAACTAGAAAAATTTGCATTTCCTGCGAAAATGCTGTGTGGATGCCTTAACGCTGAAGCTGTCTGCTGAAAAGCTGAAAACGATGAAAAGTTGCAAAAAGTTGTATGGTGGTGAAAAAAAAAAATGCCGCCCTGAGCAGGATTCGAACCTGGCCCTCCTGGTCTCAAGGCGGCTATTCACTTCACTGAGCCAAAGTCATTCTGACAAATAATAGGTGGAGAGACTGACAATTTTGCTGAAATGAGCAGAAGCTGCTGAGAAGAGGTGAAAAGGCTGAAAATTTTGCAGAAAAGAGGTGAATCAGCAGAATTTCTGCAGAAAAGAGGTAAAGAAGCAATAAGTTGCGCTGAAAAGAGATGAATCAGCAGAATTTCTGCTCAAAGGCGGCTATTCATTTCCCTGAGCCAAAGTCATTCGTACAAAGAAGAGGTGGAGAGACGGACAATTCTGCTGAAATGAGCAGAAGCTGCTGACAATTGTGCTGATAAGAGGTGAAAAGGCTGAAAATTTTGCAGAAAAGAGGTGAATCAGCAGAATTTCTGCAGAAAAAGGCAAAGAAGCAGAAACTTGCGCTGAAAAGAGATGAATCAGCAGAGTTTCTGCTCAAAAGAGTTGTCTTTTTTCTGAATACAGCCAAAAAAGCTGGAATTTGTGCTGAAAAGGGGTGAAAAAAATGAAAATTTTGCTGAAAAGGGGTGAAGAAGATGAAGAAGCTAAAGTATACTAAATCAAAGTATTTGTGCCAAAACATAGTGTTTATGCCATATTGTGGTACTACTACATTACAACATGAATACGGATTAAAGATGAAAGAAACTGGCAGCAACAAATTCCTCCACTACAAAGCAGTCTGATACCACTTCTTTGCAGTGTTCACGTTTACTATGGCACTACCCAAAAGGCGCCACAAGAGGGCACTCCAACACAAGAGATGAGGTGAATGAGCAGAATTTCTGCTGAAAAGAGGCAGAAGGTTCTGTATGTAGAAAAAGAAACACTGTTGAACCATGTGTGAAATAAATAAAGAAATGAAATGAAAGAACAACCTGGTTCTGCTCAAATTCACCAATCAGAGGTACTGCCTCAGTCTGCTTCATCAGGCTGTGTACTTGTTTCTGCCATGGAGCGTTAACAAGAATCTGAGGTCCATATTAGAAAAGCTGCTAAAATCATAAAACTTTGCAGAATTGTAATAAATTAGCAATATAAATTACAGGTCTGTGATAGTGTATAAATTTGTAGTGAAAAAATAAAAAAACATGGACCAAGGTGGGATTGAACCCACGACCTTTGAGCTGCAGAGCCGTGTCATTACTGATTGCGCCACCTGGAAAGGGGGCGGCGGTCTGAAAGACAGATACTTGGGCAGTCAGAAAATAGATCGCGGTGAGAGGCGAAAAACGCCGTTTTTTGGAGTTATAAAACGTCGTGTAACTCAAAAACTAGGAGGGCTAGCAGCATAATTCTTGTACTGGGTGAATCAGTGGACTTTGGTGTACTTTCACTGCGATTTTCATAGCTCTTTGTGCCTCCATCACGGAGATATGACGAGAGAAGAAACGGCTTCATTTTCGGCGTTTGAAAACTGAGAGGAGGACAGATTTCCACCCCTCAAACAAACGTAATTCATTGCTCAACGGTAAGATAATTGTAAAAACTGCTTCCACTGTGAGTGTCAGCAGTGTCTGAAGATATATTGGCACAAGCCTCATGTCCTAACTTTGCTTTGTTAAAGAGATATGGCAATTTGAAAATGCCTCCCGTTACAGAATTTCAGCTCTGAATTTCAAAACCTCCCCATAGACTTTGAATGGGGACTTGTCAGACCTTGTGTCACTCCAAGGCAAATTGCGAAAAAACGGTAAACCTCACAATAAAGATAGTGACATTGTCTGAAAGCCAGCAAAAATACCTACGTTTTGATGTATAATTTGTGGGGGTTGAGTGGAAATTGAGTGAGTAGCAAGAAGTTGTTTAGACATGAAGAGAAAATTCAGAACGGACCAGCACTCACTCTGACTTAATTGCATAGCAACCATAGCAACGCATGTATTTTCTGAAAAATCACAATTTTGCAACTGAAAACTTAAAGAGAGATAAGATTAAAACGGTAGAAGATCTGAAAAAGCTGAATCAGACAGGAATAGCCCAATAATCTGAGAACATTTTAAAGTTTGAATGGAGTTTCTAGGTGAAAGCATGAGAACGTAGTGAAGTTTGAAAGACAAGCAAGTTTTAGCAGAATTGTGGAAGTTTCCCATTCATTTCAATGGGACAAATTAAAGGAAAAAAGTGTAATATTTTAAAAAGTATAAGAGTAATAAACACCAAAAGTCATAGCTGGAATTAGCAGAAAGAGCAGAACAGTTTAGAGTTTGAACTGAGAAAATCGGCTGAAAACTGGAAGAGTAGTTAAGTGCCGAAAAACGTACGGAAGCAACAGGAATAATAAAGAATAAAGAGAAACAGGAAAACAATTGTGTGGAAGCCCTTTAGGGCATCCACACAATAAAGAGAAACAGGAAAACAATAGTGTGGAAGCCCTTTAGGGCATCCACACAATAAAGAGAAACAGGAAAACAATTGTGTGGAAGCCCTTTAGGGCATCCACACAACTAGAAAAATTTGCATTTCCTGCGAAAATGCTGTGTGGATGCCTTAACGCTGAAGCTGTCTGCTGAAAAGCTGAAAAAGCTGAAAAGTTGCAAAAAGTTGTATGGTGGTGAAAAAAAACATGTCACCCTGAGCAGGATTGGAACCTGGCCCTCCTGGTCTCAAGGCAGCTACTCATCTCACTGAGCTAAACTCAGTCTCTCAAAAAAGTGGAGGAGAGACCGACAATTCAGCTAAAATGAGCGGAAGCTGCTGAGAATTGTGCTGAGAAGAGGTGAAAAGGCTGAAAATTTTGCAGAAAAGAGGTAAATCAGCAGAATTTCTGCAGAAAAGAGGCAGAACAAAAGAGAAAACTGAAAACAGGTTTTGCCCTGAGCAGGATTCGAATCTGGCCCTCCTGGGCTCAAGGCGGATATTCATCTCACTGACCCAAACTCACTCTCACAAGGAAAGAGATGGAGAGACTGACAATTATGGTGTAATGAGCAGAAACTGCTGAGAAGAGGTGAAAAGGCTGAAAATTTTGCAGAAAAGAGGTAAATCAGCAGAATTTCTGCAGAAAAGAGGCAGAACAAAAGAACAAAAGAGAAAACTGAAAACAGGTTTTGCCATGACCGGGATTTGAACCTGGCCGTTCTCGTCTCAAGGCAGCTGCTCATCTCACTGAACCAAACTCTTTCTCTCAAAAACAAGAGATGGAGAATCTGACAATTTTGCTGAATGAGCAGAAGCTGCTGAGAATTGTGCTGAGAAGAGGTGAAAAGGCTGAAAATTTTGCAGAAAAGAGGTAAATCAGCAGAATTTCTGCAGAAAAGAGGCAGAACAAAAGAGAAAACTGAAAACAGGTTTTGCCCTGAGCAGGATTCGAATCTGGCCCTCCTGGGCTCAAGGCGGATATTCATCTCACTGACCCAAACTCACTCTCACAAGGAAAGAGATGGAGAGACTGACAATTATGGTGTAATGAGCAGAAACTGCTGAGAAGAGGTGAAAAGGCTGAAAATTTTGCAGAAAAGAGGTAAATCAGCAGAATTTCTGCAGAAAAGAGGCAGAACAAAAGAACAAAAGAGAAAACTGAAAACAGGTTTTGCCATGACCGGGATTTGAACCTGGTCGTTCTCGTCTCAAGGCAGCTGCTCATCTCACTGAACCAAACTCTTTCTCTCAAAAACAAGAGATGGAGAATCTGACAATTTTGCTAAATGAGCAGAAGCTGCTGAGAATTGTGCTGAGAAGAAGTGAAAAGGCTGAAAATTTTGCAGAAAAGAGGTGAATCAGCAGAATTTCTGCAGAAAAGAGGTAAAGAAGCAATAAGTTGCGCTGAAAAGAGATGAATCAGCAGAATTTCTGCTCAAAGGCGGCTATTCATTTCCCTGAGCCAAAGTCATTCTTACAAAGAAGAGGTGGAGAGACGGACAATTTTGCTGAAATGAGCAGAAGCTGCTGACAATTGTGCTGATAAGAGGTGAAATGGCTGAAAATTTTGCAGAAAAGAGGTGAATCATCAGAATTTCTGCAGAAAAGAGGCAAAGAAGCAGAAACTTGCGCTGAAAAGAGATGAATCAACAGAGTTTAAGCTGAAAAGAGTTTTTTTTTCTGAAAACAGCCAAAAAAGCTGGAATTTGTGCTGAAAAGGGGTGAAAAAATTGAAAATTTTGCTGAAAAGGGGTGAAGAAGCTAAAGTATACCAAATCAAAGTATTTGTGCCAAAACATAGTGTTTCTGCCATATTGTGGTACTACTACATTACAACATGAATACGGATTAAAGATGAAAGAAACTGGCAACAAATTCCTCCACTACAAACCAGTCTGATACCACTTCTTTGCAGTGTTCATGTTTACTAAGGCACTACCCAAAAGGCGCCACAAGAGGGCACTCCAACACAAGAGATGAGGTGAATGAGCAGAATTTCTGCTGAAAAGAGGCAGAAGGTTCTGTATGTAGAAAAAGAAACACTGTTGAACCATGTGTGAAATAAATAAAGAAATGAAATGAAAGAACAACCTGGTTCTGCTCAAATTCACCAGTCAGAGGTACTGCCTCTGTCTGCTTCATCAGGCTGTGTACTTGTTTCTGCCATGGAGCGTTAACAAGAATCTGAGGTCCATATTAGAAAAGCTACTAAAATCATAAAACTTTGCAGAATTGTAATAAATTAGCAATATAAATTACAGGTCTGTGATAGTGTATAAATTTGTAGTGAAAAAAAAAAAACGTGGACCAAGGTGGGATTGAACCCACGACCTTTGAGCTGCAGAGCCGTGTCATTACTGATTGCGCCACCTGGAAAGGGGGCGGCGGTCTGAAAGACAGATACTTGGGCAGTCAGAAAATAGATCGCGGTGAGAGGCGAAAAACGCCGTTTTTTGGAGTTACAAAACGTCGTGTAACTCAAAAACTAGGAGGGCTAGCAGCATAATTCTTGTACTGGGTGAATCAGCGGACTTTGGTGTATTTTGACTGCGATTTTCGTAGCTCGTTCTACCTCCGTCGCGGAGATATGACGAGAGAAGAAACGGCTTCATTTCCAGAGTTTGAAGACTGAGAGAAGGACAGATTTCCACCCCTCAAACAAACGTAATTCATTGCTCAACGGTAAGATAATTGTAAAAACTGCTTCCACTGTGAGTGTCAGCAGTGTCTGAAGATATATTGGCACAAGCCTCATGTCCTAACTTTGCTTTGTTAAAGAGATGTGGCGATTTGAAAATGCCTCCCGTTTCAGAATTTCAGCTCTGAATTTCAAAACCTCCCCATAGACTTTGAATGGGGAGTATTGAGACCTTGTGTCACTCCGAGGCAAATTGCGAAAAAACGGTAAATCTCACAATAAAGATAGTGACATTGTCTGAAAGCCAGCAAAAATACCTACGTTTTGATGTATAATTTGTGGGGGTTGAGTGGAAATTGAGCGAGTAGCAAGAAGTTGTTTAGACATGAAGAGAAAATTCAGAACGGACCAGCACTCACTCTGACTTAATTGCATAGCAACCATAGCAACGCATGTATTTTCTGAAAAATCACAATTTTGAAACTGAAAACTTAAAGAGAGATAAGATTAAAACGGTAGAAGATCTGAAAAAGCTGAATCAGACAGGAATAGCCCAATAATCTGAGAACATTTTAAAGTTTGAATGGAGTTTCTAGGTGAAAGTATGACAAAGTAGTTAAGTTTCAAAGACAAGCAAGTTTTAGCAGAATTGTGGAAGTTTTCCATTCATTTCAATGGGACAAATTAAAGGAAAAAAGTGTAATATTTTAAAAAGTATAATATTTATAAACACCAAAAGTCATAGCAGGAAAGAGCAGAAAGAGCAGAACAGTATAGAGTTTGAACTGAGAAAATCGGCTGAAAACTGAAAGAGCAGTTAAGTGCCGAAAAATGGGGGAGCAACCAGAATAAAGTAAAGACTAGAAAAAATTGCATTTCCTGCGAAAATGCTGTGTGGATGCCTTAACGCTGAAGCTGTCTGCTGAAAAGCTGAAAAAGCTGAAAAGTTGCAAAAAGTTGTATGGTGGTGAAAAAAAGAATGTCACCCTGAGCAGGATTCAAACCTGGACCTCCTGAGTGCAAAGCAGCTACTCATCTCACTGTGCCAAATTCACTCTCACAAGATAAGAGATGGAGAGACTGACAATTATGGTGAAATGAGCAGAAACTGCTGAGAATTGCGCTGATAAGAGGTGAAATGGTTGAAAATTTTGCAGAAAAGAGGTGAATCAGCAGAATTTCTGCAGAAAAGAGGCAAAGAAGCAGAACGTTGCGCTGAATAGAGGTGAATCAGCAGAATTTCTGCTGAAAAGATGTTTTTGCTGAAAATAGCTGAAAAAGCTGGGAAAACTGAAAATTTTGCTGGAAAGGGGTGAAAAAGCTGAAATTGAGTTAAAAAGGTTTCTCTGCGTAAAACAGGTTTCTGCTTAAAACAGCTAAAAAGTTAAGATTTGTGCTGAAAACAGGTGTTCAAATCCCATGACCAGGATTTGAACCTGGCCCTTCTGGTCCCAAGGCAGCTGCTCATCTCACTGAACCAAACTCATTCTGACAAACACAAGAGATGGAGCAACTGACAATTTTGCTAAATGAGCAGAAGCTGCTGAGAACTGTGCTGAGAAGAAGTGAAAAGGCTGAAAATTTTGCAGAAAAGAGGTGAATCAGCAGAATTTCTGCAGAAAAGAGGTAAAGAAGCAATAAGTTGCGCTGAAAAGAGATGAATCAGCAGAATTTCTGCTCAAAAGAGTTTTTTTTCTGAAAACAACTGAGATTTCTGCTGATAAGAGGTGAAAAGGCTGAACATTTTGCAGAAAAGAGGTGAATCAGCAGAATTTCTGCAGAAAAGAGCTAAAGAAGCAATAAGTTGCGCTGAAAAGAGATGAATCAGCAGAGTTTCTGCTGAAAAGAGTTTTGTTTTTCTGAAAACAGCCAAAAAAGCTGGAATTTGTGCTGAAAAGGGGTGAAAAAAATGAAAATTTTGCCTACAAGGGTGAAGAAGCTAAAGTATACCAAATCAAAGTATTTGTGCCAAAACATAGTGTTTCTGCCATATGGTGGTACTACTACATTACAACATGAATACGGATTAAAGATGAAAGAAACTGGCAACAAATTCCTCCACTACAAACCAGTCTGATACCACTTCTTTGCAGTGTTCACGTTTACTAAGGCACTACCCAAAAGGCGCCACGAGAGGGCACTCCAACACAAGAGATGAGGTGAATGAGCAGAATTTCTGCTGGAAAGAGGCAGAAGGTTCTGTATGTAGAAAAAGAAACACTGTTGAACCATGTGTGAAATAAATAAAGAAATGAAATGAAAGAACAACCTGGTTCTGCTCAAATTCACCAATCAGAGGTACTGCCTCAGTCTGCTTCATCAGGCTGTGTACTTGTTTCTGCCATGGAGCGTTAACAAGAATCTGAGGTCCATATTAGAAAAGCTGCTAAAAATCATAAAACTTTGCAGAATTGTAATAAATTAGCAATATAAATTACAGGTCTGTGATAGTGTATAAATTTGTAGTGAAAAAAAAAAATGTGGACCAAGGTGGGATTGAACCCACGACCTTTGAGCTGCAGAGCCGTGTCATTACTGATTGCGCCA
This sequence comes from Oreochromis niloticus, assembly GCF_001858045.2. Taxonomy (NCBI): domain Eukaryota; kingdom Metazoa; phylum Chordata; class Actinopteri; order Cichliformes; family Cichlidae; genus Oreochromis; species Oreochromis niloticus. The sequence continues at coordinate 12,874 of NW_020328502.1, forward strand.
CCTGGAAAGGGGGCGGCGGTCTGAAAGACAGATACTTGGGCAGTCAGAAAATAGATCGCGGTGAGAGGCGAAAAACGCCGTTTTTTGGAGTTACAAAACGTCGTGTAACTCAAAAACTAGGAGGGCTAGCAGCATAATTCTTGTACTGGGTGAATCAGCGGACTTTGGTGTATTTTGACTGCGATTTTCATAGCTCGTTCTACCTCTGTCGCGGAGATATGACGAGAGAAGAAACGGCTTCATTTCCAGAGTTTGAAGACTGAGAGAAGGACAGATTTCCACCCCTCAAACAAACGTAATTCATTGCTCAACGGTAAGATAATTGTAAAAACTGCTTCCACTGTGAGTGTCAGCAGTGTCTGAAGATATATTGGCACAAGCCTCATGTCCTAACTTTGCTTTGTTAAAGAGATATGACGATTTGAAAATGCCTCTCATTAGAGAAATCCAGCGCTGATTTTGAACACACTCTCCATTGAAAGTCAATGGAGCGTTTTCAGATCTTGTGTTGGTCTGAGGCGATTTGATAAAAATCTGTAACTTCCACAACAGTGATAGTGACGTTTTCTGAAAGCCAGCAAAAATACCTACGTTTTGACGTATAATTTGTGGGGGTTGAGTGGAAATTGAGCGAGTAGCAAGAAGTTGTTTAGACATGAAGAGAAAATTCAGAACGGACCAGCACTCACTCTGACTTAATTGCATAGCAACCATAGCAACGCATGTATTTTCTGAAAAATCACAATTTTGCAACTGAAAACTTAAAGAGAGATTAGATTAAAACGGTAGAAGATCTGAAAAAGCTGAATCAGACAGGAATAGCCCAATAATCTGAGAACATTTTAAAGTTTGAATGAAGTTTCTAGGTGAAAGTATGACAAAGTAGTTAAGTTTCAAAAACAAGAAAGTTTTAGCAGAATTGTGGAAATTTCCCATTCATTTCAATGGGACAAATTAAAGGAAAAAAGTGTAATATTTTAAAAAGTATAACAGTAATAAACACCAAAAGTCATAGCCGGCATTAGCAGAAAGAGCAGAACAGTTTAGAGTTTGAACGGAGAAAATCGGCTGAAAACTGAGGGAGTAGATAAGTGCCAAAAAGTGTACGGAAGCAACTAGAATAATATAGTGGAATAAAGAATAAAGAGAAACAGGAACTCAATAGTGTGGAAGCCCTTTAGGGCATCCACACAATAAAGAATAAAGAGAAACAGGATCTCAATAGTGTGGAAGCCCTTTAAGGGCATCCACACAACTAGAAAGCGAAAATTTCAGAAGAAATTTTATGTGTGCCTATGCCGCTGCTAATCACTGTAGTTTGCCATTCATACGGCTACAGAGAGCAAAACTCAGAAGAGCAGCCATTCTCCACCATGAACTATGGTAAAAACAAACACCGCTCACGCTTCACAGATGACAGCTTACAGTTTTGTGTAAAGATGAAGTTACTTTGTACAGCGCCGATTTGCAGACGCTGTGCACACAGGTTCATGAGCAGAAGTCCCATTGTACCACGGCAGACCCGACAATGTTTGCATGAACACACTTTGAAGCATTACATTATAGACCACTTTTCACACATGCATTCACTTTTTGTTTTTTGTTATTTTTACACAGTGTTCTGAATTATGAACAATGGTCTACAGCCAATCCTGTGTATTATTATACAAACTTTGGTTGTGAGATTCAGATAACTATTTAATAAAAGCTAAATATTTTATATGAGAGTAAGAAAGAAAAGTATATCTTTGTGTCCACCTTTCTCTGTTAATGCCCTAGCTCCCCCCCCCCTAAAAGCTTTGCTAGATCCGCCCCTGCACAGTTACCAGCTGTCAGCTACACAAAAAAGGAGCTTGGTCTTTGTCTCTCAGAAACAACTCATAACTTCCCTTCAACTCATTCATGTCACCTAAAGTGTAAACCTGTTTCTCCATCACCAGTTCAGCTCTGATGATTCAGTAAGGACATCTCCTGATTTCATCTTCATGCTCCAGCAAACATCAGCTGATACTAGAAATTAAAATCAAAAGAATTCTAACAACAGCTGATCAAGCTTAAACGTGCTGCTGTTGTTTAGCGCGATAAATAAGAGCGAACAGCCGATCATTGATCAGTTTCATGATTGACGTTTCAACACGCGAGAGAATGACAGGGGAGGCTTCCTAACGACAGAATAAATCATAATGTTTTCTCTGAATGTGGGACGATTCCGTTTGTACGGCACGGCAACTCTATGAACTAACCCTAATGAATAAAATAAAGTCCAACGTCAGTAACTTAGTACGCACACAGCTGTATATAAACTCCCGTGGCATTACGATTGTAAAAGGTCAACGAAAATAAATTACACCTAAACTCGGTTTATATCTGACCCAAATAGAGAGCGACCGGGTGCTGACACGAGTTTCACCCGCCTCAATATAAGCCAAGCCTGGGTGCTTTTTCACGAAGGGTTGCTAGCGGCGCGAGCTAACTATGCTAGCGGCGCTAGCTAGCTAGCCGGCTATCAGCAACACATAAGAGAACTGCTGCTAAATAAACTACACCTAAACTCGGTTTATATCTGACCCAAATAGAGAGCGACCGGGTGCTGACACGAGTTTCACCCGCCTCAATATAAGCCAAGCCTGGGTGCTTTTTCACGAAGGGTTGCTAGCGGCGCGAGCTAACTATGCTAGCGGCGCTAGCTAGCTAGCCGGCTATCAGCAACACATAAGAGAACTGCTGCTAAATAAACTACACCTAAACTCGGTTTATATCTGACCCAAATAGAGTGCAGTTCATAACTTCTTACCTGAAATTCAGTTCACCTCACGCTCCTGCCTTCGCTTTCCCTGATCCATGATTGACCACCGCGTTAGCAATCGCCTGCCCGGCCTCATATGTCTCGTTGGCGGCATGTCCTTTCTGTCACACACCGGTGGGTAGCTGCCCTCTGTTGTAGCTCCACCACCAAACAACTCAGTTATTTTTTCCACATCCAGCTGTAACTCCGATTCTATGCGAGCATTTGCGAGAGACCAGGGAGGTGAAACGACAGAGAGAGTCCCCTCGCTATCCATTTGCAGCCAAGTGCGGCAGCTAGCTAGGTAGCCAGCTAGGTAGCCGGCTAGCTGTCAGGCAGGACCGACGTAGTCAGAGCACTGTCGCTAAATATGGGATGTCTTGATAAAACAAGCAGATATTTGAAGTTTACACACCTACATTCTCGCCTGAAAATATCTTAAAAGCTTATTTTGTGACCTAGAAACACGAATAAAAGACATATAAAACGAAGTGGTGGCCGCCATTGTTCACTCTGTAGAGGCGTGCTATGAATTGTGGGATATTGAGTTTTCCACCAAGCATTACCGTAACTTTTGAATGATTTGCGCAACCTTAAAAATTCCAAGGGCTCCTGAAAGCAGCGACGCTGTGCGCACCGTTGAAATTGTCATCATTACGGTAATCCAAATAAGGGTACACAGGCTGTACCACTCCCGGCATACCACTAGAGAGAGCCAACACACCACAAATGAAGTCTGTTTATTTGGCGCCAAAAGATGAATTGGCCTAAATTTGCACTAAAATATTAATATTTAAAAAACTATAAAAGTTATAAACACCAAAAGTCATAACATAATAGTCCAGCTCCAGCCGCACAAAATGATCTAACATATGTAACCCTAATGTCAAAACTGTTTGGCAGAGGAGCGCGGGAAAATTTTCACTAAAATATTAATATTTAAAAAACTATAAAATTCATAAACACCAAAAGTCATAGCACACCATTCCAGATCCGGCCGCACAAAATGAGGTAACATATATGAAGCTTGTCTCAAAACTGCGAGGCGAGATTCGCTGCAAAATTTCAGGCGGAAACTGGAGAATAATAATAATAATAATAATAATAACTAGAAAGGGAAAATTTCAGAAGAAATTTTATGTGTGCCTATGCCGCTGGTAATCAGTGTAGTTTGCCATTCATACAGCTACAGAGAGCAAAACTCAGCAGAGCAGCCATTCTCCACCATGAATTATGATAAAAACAAACACCGCTCGCGCCTCACAGATGACAGCTTACAGTTTTGGGTAAAGATGAAGTGACTTTGTACAGCCCCGATTTGCAGACGCTGTGCACACAGGTTCATGAGCAGAAGTCCCATTGTACCACGGCAGACCCAACAATGTTTGCATGAACACGCTTTGAAGCATTATGTTATGGACCACTTTTCACACATGGTTGGTGTACCCACACAGGCAGCTGTAGCTTTTCAACTCATAGCCCAACACACACCCAAAAAACAGCCAAGAGAGCACAGACTTTACACCCGTGGGTCCACCTCCCCTGCAGCGGCACTGCAGACCACGCCCCGACACACACATCAAACACATAAAATAAATATATATGCACTTTTGCATTCACTTTTTGTTTTTTGTTATTTTTACACAGTGTTCTGAATGATGAACAATGGTCTACAGCCAACCTTGTGTATTATTATACAAACTTTGGTTGTAAGATTCGGATAAGCATTTAATAAAAGCTAAATATTTTATATGAGAGTAAGAAAGAAAAGTATATCTTTATGTCCACCTTTCTCTGTTAATGCCCTAGCTCCCCCCCCCCTAAAAGCTTTGCTAGATCCGCCCCTGCACAGTTACCAGCTGTCAGCTACACAAAAAAGGAGCTTGGTCTTTGTCTCTCAGAAACAACTCATAACTTCCCTTCAACTCATTCATGTCACCTAAAGTGTAAACCTGTTTCTCCATCACCAGTTCAGCTCTGATGATTCAGTAAGGACATCTCCTGATTTCATCTTCATGCTCCAGCAAACATCAGCTGATACTAGAAATTAAAATCAAAAGAATTCTAACAACAGCTGATCAAGCTTAAACGTGCTGCTGTTGTTTAGCGCGATAAATAAGAGCGAACAGCCGATCATTGATCAGTTTCATGATTGACGTTTCAACACGCGAGAGAATGACAGGGGAGGCTTCGTAACGACAGAATAAATCATAATGTTTTCTCTGAATGTGGGACGATTCCGTTTGTACGGCACGGCAACTCTATGAACTAACCCTAATGAATAAAATAAAGTCCAACGTCAGTAACTTAGTACGCACACAGCTGTATATAAACTCCCGTGGCATTACGATTGTAAAAGGTCAACGAAAATAAATTACACCTAAACTCGGTTTATATCTGACCCAAATAGAGAGCGACCGGGTGCTGACACGAGTTTCACCCGCCTCAATATAAGCCAAGCCTGGGTGCTTTTTCACGAAGGGTTGCTAGCGGCGCGAGCTAACTATGCTAGCGGCGCTAGCTAGCTAGCCGGCTATCAGCAACACATAAGAGAACTGCTGCTAAATAAACTACACCTAAACTCGGTTTATATCTGACCCAAATAGAGAGCGACCGGGTGCTGACACGAGTTTCACCCGCCTCAATATAAGCCAAGCCTGGGTGCTTTTTCACGAAGGGTTGCTAGCGGCGCGAGCTAACTATGCTAGCGGCGTTAGCTAGCTAGCCGGCTATCAGCAACACATAAGAGAACTGCTGCTAAATAAACTACACCTAAACTCGGTTTATATCTGACCCAAATAGAGTGCAGTTCATAACTTCTTACCTGAAATTCAGTTCACCTCACGCTCCTGCCTTCGCTTTCCCTGATCCATGATTGACCACCGCGTTAGCAATCGCCTGCCCGGCCTCATATGTCTCGTTGGCGGCATGTCCTTTCTGTCACACACCGGTGGGTAGCTGCCCTCTGTTGTAGCTCCACCACCAAACAACTCAGTTATTTTTTCCACATCCAGCTGTAACTCCGATTCTATGCGAGCATTTGCGAGAGACCAGGGAGGTGAAACGACAGAGAGAGTCCCCTCGCTATCCATTTGCAGCCAAGTGCGGCAGCTAGCTAGGTAGCCAGCTAGGTAGCCGGCTAGCTGTCAGGCAGGACCGACGTAGTCAGAGCACTGTCGCTAAATATGGGATGTCTTGATAAAACAAGCAGATATTTGAAGTTTACACACCTACATTCTCGCCTGAAAATATCTTAAAAGCTTATTTTGTGACCTAGAAACACGAATAAAAGACATATAAAACGAAGTGGTGGCCGCCATTGTTCACTCTGTAGAGGCGTGCTATGAATTGTGGGATATTGAGTTTTCCACCAAGCATTACCGTAACTTTTGAATGATTTGCGCAACCTTAAAAATTCCAAGGGCTCCTGAAAGCAGCGACGCTGTGCGCACCGTTGAAATTGTCATCATTACGGTAATCCAAATAAGGGTACACAGGCTGTACCACTCCCGGCATACCACTAGAGAGAGCCAACACACCACAAATGAAGTCTGTTTATTTGGCGCCAAAAGATGAATTGGCCTAAATTTGCACTAAAATATTAATATTTAAAAAACTATAAAAGTTATAAACACCAAAAGTCATAAAATAATAGTCCAGCTCCAGCCGCACAAAATGATCTAACATATGTAACCCTAATGTCAAAACTGTTTGGCAGAGGAGCGCGGGAAAATTTTCACTAAAATATTAATATTTAAAAAACTATAAAATTCATAAACACCAAAAGTCATAGCACACCATTCCAGATCCGGCCGCACAAAATGAGGTAACATATATGAAGCTTGTCTCAAAACTGCGAGGCGAGATTCGCTGCAAAATTTCAGGCGGAAACTGGAGAATAATAATAATAATAATAACTAGAAAGCGAAAATTTCAGAAGAAATTTTATGTGTGCCTATGCCGCTGCTAATCACTGTAGTTGCCATTCATACGGCTACAGACAGCAAAACTCAGAAGAGCAGCCATTCTCCACCATGAACTATGGTAAAAACAAACACCGCTCACGCTTCACAGATGACAGCTTACAGTTTTGTGTAAAGATGAAGTTACTTCGTACAGCGCCGATTTGCAGACGCTGTGCACACAGGTTCATGAGCAGAAGTCCCATTGTACCACGGCAGACCCGACAATGTTTGCATGAACACGCTTTGAAGCATTACATTATAGACCACTTTTCACACATGCATTCACTTTTTGTTTTTTGTTATTTCTACATAGTGTTCTGAATTATGAACAATGGTCTACAGCCAATCTTGTGTATTATTATACAAACTTTGGTTGTGAGATTCAGATAACTATTTAATAAAAGCTAAATATTTTATATGAGAGTAAGAAAGAAAAGTATATCTTTATGTCCACCTTTCTCTGTTAATGCCCTACCTGGCCCCCTGGCAAAAGCTTTGCTAGATCCGCCCCTGCACAGTTACCAGCTGTCAGCTACACAAAAAAGGAGCTTGGTGTTTACAGGGAGTGCAGAATTATTAGGCAAATGAGTATTTTGTCCACATCATCCTCTTCATGCATGTTGTCTTACTCCAAGCTGTATAGGCTCGAAAGCCTACTACCAATTAAGCATATTAGGTGATGTGCATCTCTGTAATGAGAAGGGGTGTGGTCTAATGACATCAACACCCTATATCAGGTGTGCATAATTATTAGGCAACTTCCTTTCCTTTGGCAAAATGGGTCAAAAGAAGGACTTGACAGGCTCAGAAAAGTCAAAATAGTGAGATATCTTGCAGAGGGATGCAGCAGTCTTAAAATTGCAAAGCTTCTGAAGCGTGATCATCGAACAATCAAGCGTTTCATTCAAAATAGTCAACAGGGTCGCAAGAAGCGTGTGGAAAAACCAAGGCGCAAAATAACTGCCCATGAACTGAGAAAAGTCAAGCGTGCAGCTGCCAAGATGCCACTTGCCACCAGTTTGGCCATATTTCAGAGCTGCAACATCACTGGAGTGCCCAAAAGCACAAGGTGTGCAATACTCAGAGACACGGCCAAGGTAAGAAAGGCTGAAAGACGACCACCCCTGAACAAGACACACAAGCTGAAACGTCAAGACTGGGCCAAGAAATATCTCAAGACTGATTTTTCTAAGGTTTTATGGACTGATGAAATGAGAGTGAGTCTTGATGGGCCAGATGGATGGGCCCGTGGCTGGATTGGTAAAGGGCAGAGAGCTCCAGTCCGACTCAGACGCCAGCAAGGTGGAGGTGGAGTACTGGTTTGGGCTGGTATCATCAAAGATGAGCTTGTGGGGCCTTTTCGGGTTGAGGATGGAGTCAAGCTCAACTCCCAGTCCTACTGCCAGTTTCTGGAAGACACCTTCTTCAAGCAGTGGTACAGGAAGAAGTCTGCATCCTTCAAGAAAAACATGATTTTCATGCAGGACAATGCTCCATCACACGCGTCCAAGTACTCCACAGCGTGGCTGGCAAGAAAGGGTATAAAAGAAGAAAACTAATGACATGGCCTCCTTGTTCACCTGATCTGAACCCCATTGAGAACCTGTGGTCCATCATCAAATGTGAGATTTACAAGGAGGGAAAACAGTACACCTCTCTGAACAGTGTCTGGGAGGCTGTGGTTGCTGCTGCACGCAATGTTGATGGTGAACAGATCAAAACACTGACAGAATCCATGGATGGCAGGCTTTTGAGTGTCCTTGCAAAGAAAGGTGGCTATATTGGTCACTGATTTGTTTTTGTTTTGTTTTTGAATGTCAGAAATGTATATTTGTGAATGTGGAGATGTTATATTGGTTTCACTGGTAAAAATAAATAATTGAAATGGGTATATATTTGTTTTTTGTTAAGTTGCCTAATAATTATGCACAGTAATAGTCACCTGCACACACAGATATCCCCCTAAAATAGCTAAAACTAAAAACAAACTAAAAACTACTTCCAAAAACTTTCAGCTTTGATATTAATGAGTTTTTTGGGTTCATTGAGAACATGGTTGTTGTTCAATAATAAAATTATTCCTCAAAAATACAACTTGCCTAATAATTCTGCACTCCCTGTATTTGTCTGTCAAAATAGTTCATAACTTCCCTTCAACTTATTCATGTCACCTAAAGAGTAAACCTGTTTCTCCATCACCAGTTCAGCTCTGATGATTCAGTAAGGACATCTGCCGTTTTTACAGCTGTAGCTCCAGCAAACATCAGCTGATACCAGAAATTAAAAGCAAATGAATTCTAACAACAGCTGATCAAGCTTAAACGTGCTGCTGTTGTTTTGCGCGATAAACAAACAAGAGAGAAACGCCGATCATTGATCAGTTTCATGACTGAAGTTTCGACAGGGGAGGCTGTCATAAAGTTCAACATGCGCACACAGCTGTATAGAAACTCCGTCATGCTAGCTAGAACGCAGTACGAGTTATTGTACGTGATTGAAAAAGTCAGCACAACGAAAATAAACTACACCTAAACTCGGTTTATATCTGACCAAAATAGAGTGCAGTTCATAACTTCTTACCTGAAATTCAGTTCACCTCACGCTCCTGCCTTCGCTTTCCCTGATCCATGATTGACCACCGCGTTAGCAATCGCCTGCCCGGCCTCATATGTCTCGTTGGCGGCATGTCCTTTCTGTCACACACCGGTGGATAGCTGCCCTCTGTTGTAGCTCCACCACCAAACAACTCAGTTATTTTTTCCACATCGACCAGCATCATCGGCCCATATAAACGAAAAATAAGTCCAGCTAAGACACAGACCCTTGCCGAGCGATCGGGCGATTAAACAAATTTTAGCCACCTCACTATCAGCCAAGCCTGGGTGGTTTTTCACGAAGGGTCGCTAGCCGCGCTAGCTAGCTAAGCTAGCGGCGCTAGCTAGCTAGCCAGCCGGCTATCAGCAACACGTAAGAGAACTGTTGCTAAATAAACTACACCTAAACTCGGTTTATATCTGACCCAAATAGAGTGCAGGTCATAACTTCTTACCTGAAATTCAGTTCACCTCACGCTCCTGCCTTCGCTTTCCCTGATCCACGATTGACCTCCGCGTTAGCAAACACCAGTCGCCTGCCTCATATGTCTCATTCGCGGCATATCCTTTCTGTCATACACCGGTGGATAGCTGCCCACTGTTGTAGCTCCGCGTTATAGCACCACCAAACAACTCAGTTATTTTTTCCACATCCAGCTGTAACTCCGATTCTATGCCAGCATTTGCGAGAGACCGGGGAGGTGAAACTACAGAGAGAGTCCCCTCGCTATCCATTTGCAGCCAAGTGCGGCAGCTAGCTAGGTAGCCGGCTAGCTGTCAGGCAGGACCGACGTAGTCAGAGCACTGTCGCTAAATATGGGATGTCTTGATAAAACAAGCAGATATTTGAAGTTTACACACCTACATTCTCGCCTGAAAATATCTTAAAAGCTTATTTTGTGACCTAGAAACACGAATAAAGACATATAAAACGAAGTGGTGGCCGCCATTGTTCACTCTGTAGAGGCGTGCTATGAATTGTGGGATATGGAGTTTTCAACACAAGGATAAATCTTTTCGGCTGTACTACTCCCGGTATACCACTAGAGAGAGCCAAGACACCACAAATGAAGTCTGTTTATTTGGCGCCAAAAGATGAATTGGCCTAAATTTGCACTAAAATATTAATATTTAAAAAACTATAAAAGTTATAAACACCAAAAGTCATAACATAATAGTCCAGCTCCAGCCGCACAAAATGATCTAACATATGTAACCCTAATGTCAAAACTGTTTGGCAGAGGAGCGCGGGAAAATTTTCACTAAAATATTAATATTTAAAAAACTATAAAATTCATAAACACCAAAAGTCATAGCACACCATTCCAGATCCGGCCGCACAAAATGAGGTAACATATATGAAGCTTGTCTCAAAACTGCGAGGCGAGATTCGCTGCAAAATTTCAGGCGGAAACTGGAGAATAATAATAATAATAACTAGAAAGCGAAAATTTCTGAAGAAATTTTATGTGTGCCTATGCCGCTGCTAATCTGTGTAGTTTGCCATTCTTACGGCTGCTTAGGGCAAAACTCAGAAGAGCAGCCATTCTCCACCATGAACTATGGTAAAAACAAACACCGCTCACACTTCACAGATGACAGCTTACAGTTTTGTGTAAAGATGAAGTTGCTTTGTACAGCCCCGATTTGCAGACGCTGTGCACACAGGTTCATGAGCAGAAGTCCCCATTGTAGCACGGCAGACCCGACAATGTTTGCATGAACACGCTTTGAAGCATTACGTTATGGACCACTTTTCACACATGGTTGGTGTACCCACACAACCGGTTGTAGCTTTTCAACTTACACACACCCAAAAAACAGCCGAGAGAGCACAGACAACGCCCGAGAGGCGTGATTGCAGATGCCGCTCAGGTGGGTCCACCTCCCCTGCAGCGGCACTGCAGACCAAGCCCCGCCACACACATCAAACACGTAAAATAAATATTTATGCACTTTCGCATTCACTTTTTGTCTTTTGTTATTTTTACACAGTGTTCTGAATGATGAGCAATGGTCTACAGCCAATCTTGTGTATTATTATACAAACTTTGGTTGTAAGATTCAGATAACTATTTAATAAAAGCTAAATATTTTATATGAGAGTAAGAAAGAAAAGTATATCTTTGTGTCCATCTTTGTGTCCACCTTTCTCTGTTAATGGCCTACCTGGCCCCCTGGCAAAAGCTTTGCTAGATCCGGCCCTGCACAGTTACCAGCTGTCAGCTACACAAAAAAAGGAGCTTGCTGTTTACAGGGAGTGCAGAATTATTAGGCAAATGAGTATTTTGTCCACATCATCCTCTTCATGCATGTTGTCTTACTCCAAGCTGTATAGGCTCGAAAGCCTACTACCAATTAAGCATATTAGGTGATGTGCATCTCTGTAATGAGAAGGGGTGTGGTCTAATGACATCAACACCCTATATCAGGTGTGCATAATTATTAGGCAACTTCCTTTCCTTTGGCAAAATGGGTCAAAAGAAGGACTTGACAGGCTCAGAAAAGTCAAAAATAGTGAGATATCTTGCAGAGGGATGCAGCAGTCTTAAAATTGCAAAGCTTCTGAAGCGTGATCATCGAACAATCGAGCGTTTCATTCAAAATAGTCAACAGGGTCGCAAGAAGCGTGTGGAAAAACCAAGGCGCAAAATAACTGCCCATGAACTGAGAAAAGTCAAGCGTGCAGCTGCCAAGATGCCACTTGCCACCAGTTTGGCCATATTTCAGAGCTGCAACATCACTGGAGTGCCCAAAAGCACAAGGTGTGCAATACTCAGAGACATGGCCAAGGTAAGAAAGGCTGAAAGACGACCACCACTGAACAAGACACACAAGCTGAAACGTCAAGACTGGGCCAAGAAATATCTCAAGACTGATTTTTCTAAGGTTTTATGGACTGATGAAATGAGAGTGAGTCTTGATGGGCCAGATGGATGGACCCGTGGCTGGATTGGTAAAGGGCAGAGAGCTCCAGTCCCACTCAGACGCCAGCAAGGTGGAGGTGGAGTACTGGTTTGGGCTGGTATCATCAAAGATGAGCTTGTGGGGCCTTTTCGGGTTGAGGATGGAGTCAAGCTCAACTCCCAGTCCTACTGCCAGTTTCTGGAAGACACCTTCTTCAAGCAGTGGTACAGGAAGAAGTCTGCATCCTTCAAGAAAAACATGATTTTCATGCAGGACAATGCTCCATCACACACGTCCAAGTACTCCACAGCGTGGCTGGCAAGAAAGGGTATAAAAGAAGAAAAACTAATGACATGGCCTCCTTGTTCACCTGATCTGAACCCCATTGAGAACCTGTGGTCCATCATCAAATGTGAGATTTACAAGGAGGGAAAACAGTACACCTCTCTGAACAGTGTCTGGGAGGCTGTGGTTGCTGCTGCACGCAATGTTGATGGTGAACAGATCAAAACACTGACAGGATCCATGGATGGCAGGCTTTTGAGTGTCCTTGCAAAGAAAGGTGGCTATATTGGTCGCTGATTTGTTTTGTTTTTGTTTTTGAATGTCAGAAATGTATATTTGTGAATGTGGAGATGTTATATTGGTTTCACTGGTAAAAATAAATAATTGAAATGGGTATATATTTGTTTTTGTTAAGTTGCCTAATAATTATGCACAGTAATAGTCACCTGCACACACAGATATCCCCCTAAAATAGCTAAAACTAAAAACTACTTCCAAAAACTTTCAGCTTTGATATTAATGAGTTTTTTGGGTTCATTGAGAACATGGTTGTTGTTCAATAATAAAATTATTCCTCAAAAATACAACTTGCCTAATAATTCTGCACTCCCTGTATGAGAGTAAGAAAGAAAAGTATATCTTTGTGTCCACCTTTCTCTGTTAATGCCCTACCTGGCCCCCTGGCAAAAGCTTTGCTAGATCCGCCCCTGCACAGTTACCAGCTGTCAGCTACACAAAAAAATGAGCTTGGTGTTTGTCTCAGAAACAGTTCATAACTTCCCTTCAACTCATTCATGTCACCTAAGGGTAAACCTGTTTCTCCATCACCTGTTCAGCTCTGATGATTCAGTAAGGATATCTGGTTTGGAACAGCCGTTTTTACAGCTGTGGCTGCAGCAAACATCAGCTGATACTAGAAATTAAAAGCAAATGAATTCTAACAACAGCTGATCAAGCTTAAACGTGCTGCTGTTGTTTAGCGCGATAAACAAACAAGAGAGAAAAGCCGATCATTGATCAGTTTCATGACTGAAGTTTCAACAGGCGAGAGAATGACAGGGGAGGCTTCGTAACGACAGAATAAATCGTAATATTTTCTCTGAATGTGGCACGATTCCGTTTGTACGGCAACTCTACGAACTAACCATTATGAATAAAATAAAGTCCAACGTCAGTAACTTAGCGCGCACACAGCTGTATATAAACTCCCGTCGCGCTAGCTAGCACGCAGTACGATTGTAAAAAGTCAGCACAACGAAAATAAACTACACCTAAACTCTGTTTATATCTGACCCAAATAGAGTGCAGTTCATAACTTCTTACCTGAAATTCAGTTCACCTCACGCTCCTGCCTTCGCTTTCCCTGATCCATGATTGACCACCGCGTTAGCAATCGCCTGCCCGGCCTCATATGTCTCGTTGGCGGCATGTCCTTTCTGTCACACACCGGTGGATAGCTGCCCTCTGTTGTAGCTCCACCACCAAACAACTCAGTTATTTTTTCCACATCGACCAGCATCATCGGCCCATATAAACGAAAAATAAGTCCAGCTAAGACACAGACCCTTGCCGAGCGATCGGGCGATTAAACAAATTTTAGCCACCTCACTATCAGCCAAGCCTGGGTGGTTTTTCACGAAGGGTCGCTAGCCGCGCTAGCTAGCTAAGCTAGCGGCGCTAGCTAGCTAGCCAGCCGGCTATCAGCAACACGTAAGAGAACTGTTGCTAAATAAACTACACCTAAACTCGGTTTATATCTGACCCAAATAGAGTGCAGGTCATAACTTCTTACCTAAAATTCAGTTCACCTCACGCTCCTGCCTTCGCTTTCCTTGATCCACGATTGACCTCCGCGTTAGCAAACACCGGACGATCGGCGGTAGCCTCACCGCCTTGTATGTCTCGTTCGCGGCATGTCCTTTCTGTCACACACCGGTGGATAGCTGCCCTCTGTTGTAGCTCCACCACCAAACAACTCAGTTATTTTTCCACATCGACCAGCATCATCGGCCCATATAAACGAAAAATAAGTCCAGCTAAGACACAGACCCTTGCCGAGCGATCAGGCGATTAAAGAAATTTTAGCCACCTCACTGTCAGCCAAGCCTGGGTGGTTTTTCACGAAGGGGAGCTAGCTAGCTAAGCTAGCGGCGCTAGCTAGCTAGCCGGCTATCAGCAACACTTAAGAGAATTGTCGCTAATATGGGATGTCTTGATAAAACGAGCAGATATTTGAAGTTTACACACCTACATTCTCGCCTGAAAATATCTTAAAAGTGTATTTTGTGACCTAGAAACACGAATAAAAGACATATAAAACGAAGTGGTGTCCGCCATTGTTTAACTCGGCAGAGGGGTGCTATGAATTATGGGATATGGAGTTTTGTAACAAGCATACAGATTTTCAGCCGTACTACTCCCGGTATACCACTAGAGAGAGCCAACCCACCACAAATAAAGTCTGTTTCTATGGAAATTGGCCTAAATTTGCACTAAAATCTAAATATTTCAAAAACTATAAAAGTCATAAACACCAAAAGTGTATACCATACTAGTCCAGCTCCAGCCGCACAAAATGATCTAACATATGTAACCCTATTTTCAAAACTGTTTGGCAGAGAAGCGCGGGAAAATTTTCACTAAAATATTAATATTTAAAAAACTATAATAGTTATAAACACCAAAAGTCATAGCACACCATTCCTGATCCAGCCGCACAAAATGAGGTAACATATATGAAGCTTGTCTCAAAACTGCGGGGCGAGTTTCGCTGCAAAATTTCAGGCGGAAACTGAAGAATAATAATAATAATAATAAATCCGACGAATAGTAATATGTGTGCCTCTTGTCATAGGCACACATAATAATAAATCCGACGAATAGTAATATGTGTGCCTCTTGGCATAGGCACACATAATAATAATAATAATAATAAATCCGAGGAATAGTAATATGTGTGCCTCTTGTCATAGGCACACATAATAATAATAATAAATCCGACGAATAGTAATATGTGTGCCTCTTGGCATAGGCACACATAATAATAAAGAATAAAGAGAAACAGGAAAACAATAGTGTGGATGCCTTAAAGCATCCACACAATAAAGAGAAACAGGAACTCAATAGTGTGGAAGCCCTTGAGGGCATCCACACAATAAAGAGAAACAGGAACTCAATAGTGTGGAAGCCCTTTTAGGGCATCCACACAATAAAGAATAAAGAGAAACAGGAACTCAATAGTGTGGATGCCTCCAGCATCCACACAATAAAGAGAAACAGGAACTCAATAGTGTGGATGCCTTAAAGCATCCACACAATGATAGAAAGTTCCAGGACAATTATTTGCCATTAAGGAGACAAGACGCAGTAGGGATAAAAGAGACCTGGAGCCTTTTAGTCCTCCTCGGAGGTACTCTAAAACAGCGGCCGGAAGGCAACAACTCAAACTCACTGTGAAGTGGATGGTTCACACAATTAATAATAGAATGAGTCTTTCTAAGCACATTTCTATTGTAAATGGCCAAAAGTCCATCTTGCCAGCGCCCTGAAATTTTGCTAGCAATTTTTACCAGAAGTCCCAACCTATTCTTATTCTTCACCGTCAGGTTACCAAACCACGCAGCGATACAAAAAGACATCACAGATTCGATAAAACTTCTATAAAACAAGGACAACATCTCAGATGAGATATTAAAAGATTTCATTTTCCTTAAAAAGAACAGTCTTTGTTGAACTTTTTTAGTAGTGGCATCAGCATGAGATTCAAAACACAGTTTATGGTCAAGTACCACACCTAAATATTTATAACTCTCAACTATTCCAATATCGGCAGGTTTAATGATAGTAGGTGATGAGCTATAAGAGGACTTCCTAAAATCAATAATCATGTCTTTAGTTTTTGACACATTAAGTGAAAGGAAGGACTCATCACACCAATTCACAAAATCATCTACAACCTGTCCATGGCCTGACTCATCCCCCACTAGAAGACTGACGATTACTGTGTCGTCAGCAAACTTCAGGATGTGTCTGTTCGTGAAATTGCTGCGACACTCATTTGTGTACAGAATGAACAGAAGGGGAGAGAGGCAACAACCCTGGGATGATCCAGTAGAGGAGGAGAGCACATCAGAAAATACATGATTCACCCTCACACATTTTGACCTATTGGTCAGAAAGTCTGTCACCCAGCCGACCAGACTAGTGTCAAGCTTGAAATGATTGTAAAGCCTGTCAGCAAGTAAGAGGGGTTGAATTGTATTAAATGCAGATGAAAAGTCAGCAAATGATAATCTTGCATGGGTGTGGGGGGCCTCAAGATTCTTATACAAGAGATGCAGGAGTGTGACAACAGCGTCCTCCACACCTCTCCCTGCTCTATAGGCAAACTGGAAGGGGTCAAGATGGTGTTCAACATGCATTAAAATCTCCTTCTTAATTATCTTCTCAAATGTCTTCATCACTAAAGAAGTCAGAGCCACAGGCCTAAAATCATTCAGTGCCTTAGGAGAACTGCCCTTAGCAACTGGAACAATAATAGCATGTTTCCAAATCTTAGGTACTGTCTGTAGCTCTAAAGAAAGTGAGAAGATATAGTGAAAAATCCCACTCAGCTGATCAGCACAAGTTCTCAGTACCTGTCCTGTTGTCAGGTCCAGGACTCTTGCTTTTGGTGTGTCTAAAAAGATTAGCTACCCCCCTCTCATCAATACAAATTGATGGGGGAGTGATAGTCTTTTCCCTCAGTGTGCTGGTCTGCCTAGAACAGTCATAGTTCTCAAAACGAAGGTAAAAACTGTTAAGACTGTCTGCCAGATGTTTGTCAGAGGTAAACCCCTCTAAGGTAATGCTACTTTTACCTTTCGTGTGTAGCCCTGCCATTGTTTTCATACCAAGCCAAGCTCTTTTGAGGTTGTTACCGCTGAGTTCTTATTTCTGTACCTCATCTTGGCAATCTTTATTGCAGCCCTCACCTCCTTCCTCAATATTCTCACAGTGGGAACGTCTCCCTCGTTAAAAGCAATTTTCCTTTTAAGAATCAGATCCTTAATATCTTTAGAGAGCCACGGTTTGTTATTAGGGAAAATCTTAGATTCTCTGACTGGAATCACAGAGTCTTTGCAAAAAGAGATGTAGCTACACACTACATCAGTGAGTTCATCCAAATCAGAAGTGCTCTCTTGAAACAAGGACCAGTCAGTGCAATCAAAACACCCCTGAAGGGCAACACAACTGTCTTTTGTCCAGACATTAGTTCGCTTCACACAGGCCTTCTCCCTCCTAATCACAGATCTGTAAGCAGGGAGGAGGTGAATAACATTGTGATCCGAAGAACCTAGCGCAGGTCCAGCCACAGACTTATATGCCCCCTTAATTGGTCCATAACACAAATCCAGCGTTTTGTTATGCCTTGTAGGACAAGTGACATATTGAAAGAAATTGTTCAGTGATTTCTTAAGATTACAATTGTTAAAATCACCAAGAATAAAATTAGGAGCATCCGGTGAGAGAGTCTGCAGATTGTGTACCACTTTAAAAATGGCGTCAGCAGCAACTACTGACTCTATTGGCTCAAACAATTAAAAAGAGGTGTCAATCATGCAAATTGACCAAAAGAAACCAAAGTTACAGCCCCTCAGAGTTTAAAGGGCCAGAGGCCAATTAAGCGCTCCATGCACAGAAAAGGCCCATTACCATGTAAATGTGTGGTTAATTCTTCAAAAATTTACTTTTAAAAAAAGCATTTTTAGGCATGTTAATAAAATTAATTAATTTCTGCTCTTAAATACCTAAAAAATTCAACTGGCATGGTGTCCAATTGTGTGCCAAAATTGGACATTTTTGTACAACGTCTGGATATTCATGTATTGACAGCGCTGTAATTTTTCACTGTTTCACTTTAAAAACATAAATCTTTGCACAGATGTTGTTTATATGTTGGTACGGTTCTTATCATTTTGCAGAAAAAAAGAGACCGCTAAAAATAAAAACATGAGAGGTTTTTGGACAAAGTTTGTGTTCTCCATTCTTTAAGCACCGGTTCGAGCACCGTTTAAGCACCGGCACCGTTTCATAAGTACCGATTTGGCACCGGTATCGGATAAAACCTAAACGATATCCATCCTTACTCTAAGGTGATTGGTCAAACGTTGGTTCTCCTTATTGGGCTGAGATCCAGAACTTTGGCTCACGTTTTTTCTTATGCACCTTTCTGGGCATCTCCTTATTTGGAGATGCCACTTCACCCATCACCATGGCAACCACCTCTTGTCCTCCATCAGGCCTAATTTAAGGCCTTGTTGTCTTGTAGGTACTACAACCTCGTCCACACTCTTGTGACGGGGTCTTAGTCTGTCGCTATCAGAGTGACACAGTATTAGACAAAACACAGATATGTGATGCTAATTATGAGATATTAGTCTTACAGATAGAAATAAATCCCAACAGTCCTTTAAACAGTAAGTGTGTTTTTTGTTGTTTAACTAACTGCACTGAAACTGGAAACTCCACCTGTTAACCTTAACGTTTGGGTTTATAAAGAACTTTATGAGTGAGAACAGTCTGGAGGAGAGCCTGTCTGAGTCATGTGACAGATGGTTCACCTGACCAACACCTGACTGAAACGCCCGGCCTGGCTGTCGGACTCCAGCTGTAGGTCTGGTGACTCAGACGGGCCTTCTTTCACACCGTTGTCATTTACTTGGTCAAAGCGTTGAGTGTCATCACGTGACTGCTCTAGTGGATAATCTCTGGTTGAGCGAATTACTGGACCCAGCAGGGTGTCCTGTGAAGCCCCCACCCATTTCCCCCACCCCAGAGTGAAAGAGTCACTGGCTGTTTGCTAGAATGCTTAGCTTAACCCCACATCTAATCTCTCCTGTCAGGTCCCTGTAGATTTCTGCGTGCATGAAGAGACCCAAAGTGAAAACGTCTCTACTGAGCATGTGGACTTTCTTTTGGCCCGTCAGCAGTGGAAGAAGATGGAAGAAGAGGTCAAAGGTCAGCCTATCCCAAAACCGGGACTGAGAGCTCAGGGGAGCTTCCAGGGCACCCACTCGTCACTGTATCCCCCCACTCGCAGTCCCCGGCTCAAACACAGGTAAATCTTCACACTGAAGTCTTAGTCGTCCTAACAGTAAATAATTTCTAATACGGCCTTCGTTGAAGTTTCAAGGACTTAGCCTAAAAGTGTGTCATACAATTTATAGTGCTGACAGAAGCTGTAGAGTGACAGTGGAATAGTTTTCAGGGCTCATGCCCAGTCGTAAAACAAAGAACAATGCACCACATTAACGAGATGAGTCCTTCAGCCAACACAGTGCACTTAGCAAGTAGCTAGAACGCTGTAGGTTTCACATCGTTCTGAACTTGAGTGTGGTTTCCTCCTGTCCTATACAAGGGAAATTCAAATCCCCATGCCCAGGGAACCTCCTCTGTCCTCCACCCTGTCCCCTAGCTCAGAGGACTCAGGTCTGGATGATTCGTCATACCGCAGCACCCTGGAGGAGCCTGAGACTGCAGTGGAGAGAGAGATCCGATTGACTCTAGAGAGAGAGGAACGACACCGCAGGGAGAGGGGAATGATTGCACATGGCCTTGCAATACCCAGGTACAGCAGCCAAAAAGTCCAAGTCTACCACTACACACCAGCAGTAACTGGCTCTGCAGTATTGTGCAATCACAAAAACTCATATAGCAACAGAATGCAGTCCTTATGATCTCAAAGGCAGTTAAATGCACCTAGACAGAATTTTAGTTCATTTGAAAGCCTTGCAGCTCTTATATGTTGTGGGAACGTGTCGATGTTCCTACGGATTAACTGGAGGAGGTGGCTGAGGTGTAGAGGGAAGTCTGGGCAGCCTTGATGATGGATGGATGGATGGATGGCTAGATGGATGGGTGATGGATGGGTGGATGAATGGATGGGTGGATGGCTAGATAAATGGATAGATGGATGGATGGATATATGGATGGATGGAAAGATGGATGGATGGATGGATGGATATATGGATGGATGGATGGCTAGATGGCTAGATGGATGGATGGATGGATGGATGGATGGATGGGTGGATGCTAGATAAATGGATATATGAATGGATGGATGGATGGATGGATGGCTAGATAAATGGATGGACGGCTACATAAATGGATAGATGGATATATGGATGGATGGATATAAGGAAAGATGGATGGATGGATATATGGATGGATGGATGGCTAGATAAATGGATGGATGGGTGAATGGATAGATGATGGATGGATGGATGGATGGATGGGTGAATGGATAGATGATGGATGGATGGATGGATGGGTAGACGGCTAGGTGGATGGATGGATTGATGGATGGATGGGTGGATGACTAGATAAATGGATATATGGATGGATAATATAAGGAAAGATGGATGAATGGATGGATGGCTAGATACATGGATGGATACATGGATGGAGGGATGGATGGATCAGATTCAGATTCAGAAGACTTTATTTATCCCCAAGGGGCAATTAAGAGACTGACCTTGCCGACCGTACATACAATACACAAACATCACACTGGGGAGACAGGTCAGGCTAGGTTGCTGGCCAGTCAGCCGCACGAGCAACGACCCGGAACCGAACAATGGAAAAATGCACAACATGAGGAAAGACGAGGTGAAAAAAGAACTCCCCCCAGACCGAGCTCCAAGAGGGAGATCAATTTGAGAACAGAAAAAAAACACCTCATAGCACATAGCACATGAATCATCACATCTCACAACATAGAAGACATAAGCTTCGAAGGCATTTGGAGGGTGTGGGGGGGTAAGTGTAGGTCTGTGTCAGTGTACATGCGTGTGTGTGTGTGTGTGTGTTCAACCGAGAGAAAGTGTCCCTTCACCCGGTTAAGCAAAAGTCAACAATCTTCGATCAACGCGGATGGCCGTGAAGGAGGGACAAAGAGTTCTGACAACAGTTCTGTTATCATGGAGAATTTTGTTGTTCTAGCCGCTCTATCACGTGACGCGTACACCTCCGACGTGCTAAGGTTATGAGCCGAGTTACGCCATGTCGCAAGTTTTGTGAGGTGCTTTCGTGATATTTAATGGATCGGATTACATTTTTTATTTCTCTCCGATATCCGATCCAGTAATTTAGGTCAGTATCGGACTGATACCAATACGTAATATCGGATTGGTCCATCTCTAGTAGATAGAGTTGAAGATTAACTATAAGGAATAGGAACTGGGGGGTTTTTCTGATTGCAAGGTACTCAAGTTTGGGGAATACCCTGTTAGACCTAGATTTTTTTAAGTGATTTTGATGGACCTGAGTGTGAAATAAGGACACTGTCCTTTTGTATGTGCTTGTCAGTCATAAAGTGTCTATATTTTTGTCTATTTTACTTTATTGGAGGCCACCATTTACAATATCTATATAATATTAATTTTATTCAATGAGAAACTGAAACGATAAACTCATAATGAAAGTGTTTACTGAGGCCATGGATTAAGCATGCTGAATCTTGAGTTACCTCCTGCTGGCCATTAGAAAACATGCAGGTTAGCAGCACTTTCACATCGATGTTCATTTTTACCCAGACCCCTAACAAAAGTTGACATTAAAGTTGCCATGGTGTCTGTGATAGCAAGCATTTGTCTATTTATTTCTCTTCTTTAAGCTCTGGTTTGGCTTCCATCAAATGTAAGTGTTAGTGTTCCAGTGAAGGGTGTACTTGTTTGTCTATTGCTGGGCAGGTAATCATTTGATTAAGCTTTTTAAAAGTGAAATCGAACTAAAATTGCTGTCTGTACCCATCACCCTACAACCAAAATAAGCCAACCTATTGAGTTAAAAGAAGTGCATAGAAGAGTGATAGTTCTACTGTAGAAACACATTTTAGACAGAATAATTCAGAAAGGATTCTGAATATTTGTCAAAATGATCCAAAAACCCTCCATTCAAAACACTCAACATTCACATTGTTCTTGTCTGTATGCAGGCCATCCAGCTTGCAGACAGGACGATCTCCACCCAGACCTCCGGCCTGCCGCACCCCAACACTCTCAATCTCCCCGACTCCATCCTGTTCCTCGTCCCTTCCCCGATCTGCCTACCATGAAATGACAGCTAACAACGTCATCATCCTGGAGCCCGATTCCTCTAGCCCCGCCTCCAGGAATCGTCTGCTCTCTTCTGCAATCGGCGGCCTTTCCGATTGGCCAGCAAATTCAGATGCAGTGCCTTCCGCTAATGTCATTGTTGTAGAGACCTCCAATCTGATCATTCGCAGTGCGTCTGAGTTCTGCCTAAGCTCCACCCCACTGTCCGTGGAACCGCAGGAGAGCACCTTCACTTCAAATCCTTTTTTCAAGCTGCGCTCACTCAGCAGCCAGTCACTGGTGGAGCAAGAGATCAGGATGGTGAGGCAGAGGGAGGAGGAGTGGAAAAGGCAGAGGGAGGAGATGTGGAGGAGGAAAAGAGAGGAGGAGTGGAAGAGAGGGAGAGAGCGGTACGATACTGTGTTGGTGTCTCCGGGTCTGAGTGATAATGTCACATACAATGGTATGTACCATCCACACAGCTAAAACACTCATGATTTAGGAAGCACACAGCCTAACATACTAGAAACGTTTTATTTTATTGTAGATATATTCAAATGAGTCAGTGTTTGAATGCGTTTGAATGTTAGACAGTGTGCTTAGGCATAGATAGGTAAAAGAGTCCACATTAAAGTTTCTACAATTTCTGAGTGTTTATGTTCATTTAGGTCATTCAAAGCTTTTACAGTCAGTAAAACTGGAGGTGCAGAGTGTCCAGGCTGGGTGTTTTCAGTGGGTGCATCACCTTCTCAGCAGTGGTTCACAAATATTGTGTCATAGGGTCTTTCCAAGTGTGTTGTGGTATTGTGATGCACTAAGCTCAGGAGGTAGAGCAGGGGTCCGTTCTTCGTACCTCGCTTACTACATCCAAGATCAAATGACACATCCAAGATCAAATCATCGTGCCAATTTTGAGCTCGCTAATCCGGTTCTCCGAACACACCTGTTGTTGACGATTAGTATAGCTGGATGAAGTAATCTGAGATCACTGGGTGGCTTAAAAGGGGCTACGCATCGATAGTAGAAACATTGATCGGCAACCCTTTGATTGGTCGGCGAAGATGTCGAAGGAGCGCGCTCAGTATTTTTCGGCAGCAGAGCAAGAACTCTTGATTGAGGGATTTCAGGAGTTTCAGAGTTTAATTAAAACGCAGGGGAACACTGCAAAGGCTGCAAAAGCAAGGAGAGAGGGCTGGCAGAAAGTTGCTGACAAATTAAACTCGTAAGTAATTTATTATATTATATTACATTATATCCTCTTTCACATTAGAGCCACAACAGGACCCTCTAGAACATGGGAACAAGTAAAAGTGAAATATAAGAATATTCTACAGAATGGTAATATTTATCACTTATATTGCTTTTAGTCTCTTAAAAAGAGACCCTGAAATAATCTGTTTGTTTGTTTATAACAGCAACCAAGAAAAGGGCAGAGCAAATAAAGACAGGTGGTGGTCCTGCACCCCCTCGTCACACCCCGGCTTTTTGTACTGTGACATTTATTGACATTGTGGGTTTTTTTGTGCGTAGTTTTACATAACACTCCATCACTTTTACCTGTTCCCATGCAAGGGGTGACTGAAGCATGCACAGTAAGTTGGGAGATATATATATATCTATCTCTCTCTCTCTCTATATATATATATATATATATATATATAGCGAGAGAGAGAGAGAGAGAGAGAGAGAGAGTGTTAAGTAAATAATACCCTCACGGGAAAATCGATATCTCTCTATGAGCACACTGTTGCGCTGAGCTAAAGGATCCTGTCTATCCCGCAATATCCGCTGAATTCTGAAAACTCTCCTTATCAATCTTGCACCTTCCGCAATGGGTTGCTCGCGTACAAACGGACAGGACATGGCTGCGACAGACTTCCCAAATCCACCTTCGCTTTTATAGCCGTGGTCTCTCATCTTGATTACACAAAGTGTTTTACTATTACTACTCTAAAATATGAATTACATCTGAAATAATCAAATACATGAAATAGAATGATTAATAGTACATTTCCCTTTTTTTAGGAAATGACCTGTATGTATCTGTATGACATCAATAAAAGAATCAAATACTGCATTATCTTTAGTTACATTGATAATATTTATTTATGGAAAAACAGTGGAGAAATATCGCTGTTGCTTTCGTATAAATGAAGCGGACATACCTGAGTGGCCGCGATCTAATCCTGTTTACATAAAGTAAGCCTGCTCCCGAGCAGGTTTACGCTTACGGATCTGTTGCTATGACAGCAAGTCCCGGATGAGCTTCGGAGAACCGAATGATCCAAGATCACGCGAAATCGTCAACAATCAAATCCAGCTAACTTACTTAGCGAGGTACGAAGAACGGACCCCAGGTCATCTACTAATTACAAGATTGGTGTTTTCATTCCTGGCCCAGTTGGCAAAAGTGTCCTTTGGGAAGGATGCTGAACCCTAGGTTGCACTACAGTGCATAAACTGGAGAATGAATGGGTGTGAATATTAGATAGAAAGCACTTGAGAAGAGGAAAAAAGTTCTATATAGGAATGAGTCCATTTACCTTTTTTATTGCTCTCACCTGTGCATACAGTATATACAGTATACATATCATATATGAATATCATTCAGGGGTCTCAAACTCATGGCCCAGAAATTGCATTGACATGTGGAAATCTAATGCAGTTTGAAGTGACTTTTTTCTTAGGGAGGATTTGTTTGTTGTTGAGTGCAATGTTAAAATGTTAAAAAGCCAAAAATGATTTAATATGAAGACAACATGAGCAGAGAGCACAAACATGCTGAGAGATTGGCTGTTAGTTCAGTGACAGACTCACAAACTAATGTGTACACTTATGTCTGCACTTTGATTTTGTTAAATATGAACACAGTGTGTCTGGAGAGAAAGACCAGTGTGTTTATGTGGAAGTTCAATGAAAGGCTTAAGTTCGTGAAGAGTGAGGGGGAAAGATTTGTGTTCACGTTTGCAGTTTTGTCTTCTTATAGAATACTTGAAATTAAAAAAACAAAACAAAACTACATTTTTGGAAATATTTGTGGTGTTTTCTTATGTTTATTTGTTTTTTACTACTTGAACACTAAAGTGACCCTCCAATGAGATGACAGTGCCACTAGAGGACTAAAAATTCTTCGTTCATGGAAAACAATTACAATCCTAAATCCAGGTGAGGTTATCCACGCCTCTTGGCAAAGAGTAGACAAGAGGCTTCTCCACTCAATGTGCAGCCTCACACATCTAAGGGCATCACAGACCTGTTATTGCTCAGTCTGTTGTGGGTGAATGGTACCTGTCCCTCCGAGAAGTTAGATTTGGGCTGCCCAGGTTCAGTAACCACTGTTTGTTATTTGTGTTGTACTTGTTACAAACTCATTGGTCTTTAAAAGATCTTGAAAAACTTTTGGCTAAAAGCAATCCCAGTTTCTGGATGATGGGATTTGATAGGGTAATAAGAAGGAAAAACTTATGATGCGACACAAACCACTAGAACAGGTGAACCACTGCTGATTAGAAAACTGTTAATAAGCAAATGCTTGTTTTATGCTTTCATATGGACTGGGAATGTTTCTGTGTTGAAAGAAATGGTCACTAAGCCTGTCCATTTAACGTTGCACAGTTTTCTGAAAGTCCTGTAAAGTGTTTTGATTCCACACAAGAAAGAAATTCATGTAAACATGACTTCATGAGCCTATCACCTCCTATCCTCAGCATCTTTCTAATTCAGGAGGAAATGAAATCAGCCAAGAGTAACAGCTTTTACTGCTGAGTGAAAACAACAATTACTCTGAAGTCAAACAGGTCAACAGCACAGTGTTAATCTGTTACAGATACGACACATAAATGTGCCTTTGATGTATGCTTCAACAGTAAAGGCTTTGATGAGGACTCCCTTTTTTATGATTTGTGGCATCTTGGGAAAATTTCCCAACAGGCATCTATAAGTGTTTCCGGATCTGAAAAGAAATGTTAGAAAAATGTCTTATAGTCTGTGTAGTTCTCAATTCAGGCCCTAACTCATATATGCTGATGATGCTGTGGGAACTTCCTCTGTTTTGATGCCAGTGTCAGTGGTTCCAGACAGAAGTGTCTCCTCCCCGTCATCCCCCTCCAGGACCCGCAAAATAGAGCGATCCAGTTTGTCTTGTGACCACAAGGTTGGCAGACTCACACACACATATGCATGTACTCTACAGCTGTTGTAGAAGACAAAGTTGTGTCAGCACCAAAGTCTGGAAATCATTATGCACACCATATATGTGTTACATTGCATCGTTCAAGTCTGCGTCATTCTAATACAAATGAGCGTGTTTCATCTTATTCAGTTGAATCAAACCACTTGAGGTTCATATATAGTTCATATATAGTACCCCAGCACTGACAGTATCTTATGTTTCAAGTCATACAAACAGCTTATGACCCTGGATATCATGGCTCCTCTGAAAAGAAGAGATGACTGTCTCTGATATAATGCACAAAATTTTGAAAGCATACAGCTTCTAAGGCTTTGCACTCATTTACAGGATCCTTATTTGACCTGTAAAAACACTGAAAAAGTTTTAAAAAGACATTTGGGAAGTTAGGACATTTTCCTGTTCGTCACTAATAGGGCTGCCACAAACGATTATTCAGATAGTTGACTAGTCACAGATTATTTTTGCGATTAGTCGACTAATCAGATCTTGTGTCCATTGGACATATAACGTACAGCTTATTGCACCAGCATGCGTCTTTTCTTATATAACTATCATTAGCTTACAGCTTGAAGTGTGTAAGGTATGTCCTAACTAAAAATAAAGACAAGATGATAGTTTATTAAACTTTTAATGAAATTTGCAGATTGTCTCAGTGGAGTTTAATAAACTCAGCCGTCTGCTCCTTGCTATCTAAAATATAACAGGACACTGGAGTAAATTCTCGACCATCTCACACTTCTGTTTAATCAGTTTCAGCCAAACCGATTTACTCAGGAACAAATAAAACACTAAAAAAAGCCAAACAATAATATTTTTAAGTTATCTAAGTGACTTATATATCATGTTTAACCTGAGTAGCGAAAGATCACGGGGGGGTTGAAAACGATTTGCTGGGAGTTCGCTGTTCTCGCCGGCTCTAGTGTGCCTTGAACCCCGGCTAGCCATTGAGCTGGTGGGTAACAGACGTCTCCGAAAACGTCGGAGCACTGTTGCAAATATGTGATGTCTCGATAAATCGAGCAGATATTTGAAGTTTACACAGCTACATTCTCGCCTCAAAATATGTAAAAAGTTTATTTTGTGACCCAGAAAGAGTAACAAGAGTAATATTAAAACTAAGTAGCTGCCGCTATTGTTTGAAACGCTATGAATTCTGGGATAGACTGGGCCACGAAGGATACACTTGACCCATCCTTCAAATCTGAGGAAAAGGAGGACGCATTTGTCGGCCGCATTTGGAGGAGTCTTCGAATTTGGACAGCCTTTGTCGTGTTGCTGTGACGTAATCGGCCTACAAATGCGGCCTCAGGAGGATGCAGCCCCTGAATTTAGACACAGGTACGATACTGGACACAGCTTCTTCTTCTTTGGGGTTTAACGGCAGCTGGCATCCTTGTAGATGCAGTGCTGCCATCTTCTGTTTCAGTCCGTTATTACACTCTTAAATCCTACTACTTATCCCTGCGTCTTTCAGGATCTTACAAAGCTTCAAACGACACTTTGACTATTAAATTAGTCGTCGACGATTTTGATAGCCGACTAATCGTGGCAGCCCTAGTCACTAATAACAAGAACAACACCAGGTTTGTTTTCAGCACCGGAGCCAGGCTGACAGAGAGTCAGAGCTAAATTGAGGTTTTCTTTTAACTTTAATGAGAAATTCTTCACAAATAAAATTTTAACCATCAGAGAAAAAATAATTCATAGCTGTCCCATATGAAGTGCATCAAATACAGGAACTTTAATAACTGCTTACTTTACCTAGGCTCTTCCTCTCTTATCATCTTTCTTAGTTGACTAAACCATGAATGCGCCTCAAACAATTTTCACTATTACTTAATGCTTTAATATGATTATTCTATCTTCATTAGCAGATTATGTTCCGCAGGCTTCTAAGGTGGCCACAAACAAATGATTTCTAAACTTATTTTATTTTAAAATAGAGTTGCTGTCAAACAGTTAAATGGTAATTTCCAAAGTAATGGTTTATAGAGTGCATGATAGCAGAGAATGTAATGAAGCTGTTTAAAATGTCACTCTGACTGTCGTTTGTACTTCACCCTTTGTATATGTCATACCCATTGTTTCACTCATTTTTTTACCTTAACTTTCTGACTCATCAATCAGTTGGATTGATCGCAGCTTTCATTCACCAGTTCACAATTTAGCAAATATATTCATTATTTACCTCATTTCATCGAACCATTACACCTGTATCACTTTATCCAGGATTTCTGTTACATCTTCTCTTCATTTTTCTTTCTCTCTCACATCCATCCATCCATCCGTCCATCATCCATCCATCCATTCATCCATTCATCCATCCTCCATCCTTCCATCCATCCATCCATCCATCCATCCATCCATCCATCCATCCATCCATCCATCCATCTTTGCTCCAGTGGTTCAGCTGAGTCTTCCCCTCCCTCCAGTTCCCTCCTTCCCTCTCTTCAGTGCCTCGACAACAAAATGCCATGGCACAACGATGGGAGGCCTCCCTACTAGCCAATCAGAAGAAGAAGTAAGCAACGGTACTGCTCAGCTGTCAGACATTTTAAAAGCCAAAATGACGTCCCCTGCCTATTTCTTCCTTAGTTTCGCCAGAAATCTCAGTCAGTCCTGTGTATCAGCAGCCAGTGTGTTTTACAACATTTGTCAGAGCTATGGGTTATTGCTCAAATGTGGGTTTTTCACCTGGACACCACAGAAGAAGAGGACTGTTTCTCGGTTTCAATGATTTCAGTAATTTACCTGAGCTGGTTTTCCACAATGTCTCAGTGGCTTTAAAATTCAGACTATCTAAAAGAGTCCGACACATTGGATCTGCCTGTAACGTCACTTTTTCTTTTATATAATAATTCCTGTGGACACATTCCCTAAAGGTGTAGGACTACCGTAAGTATATATCAGTCTTAATCTGCAGTAATGATAATCCCACTGGTTTTAACATGTGATATTTAATGTGAATTTTCACATTTTAACATTTGTGATTTTATCCTCGATATATAATATTTACAGCACTTTGATAACTAGATATGGCTGAGCTAAGGCACTAATAGAACTATTTATTGACATCTATTTTATGTGAATGACTGACTCTAATGCAGTGATTTTCAATTTTACTTCTTGGCAGTCACGTGCTCGACTTTAATGACTTTATATGTGAAAATATTGTAGCTATGCATTGCAGAGATGCAGACATGATGTTGCATGTTGTTTTCTTCACAATAACAGTTCACGTATTTTAAAGGTGCCACACCAAACTTTGAAAATCACTGCCTTAATGAAGTGTTACAACGAGCCATTGATCCAAACAGTTTGGATGTCCCAGGTTTCCTAAAGTGCTACGGTGGCTTTTGCTTCTTTTATGAAGGTCAGTTGTTGGCACAGGTTCTGATCAGTGTGTTAAATATACACTCTACCTTCCTTTAGTCCCTCATCAGCACACATTTGCCATTTTTGAGGAAAGCTGTTAGTGTTTTAAACAGTTTAGGTAGCTTCTGTTAAGTGGCTGCATGATCTTGATGAGAGCAGCTCATAAAGGGAAACTTGCCCTTGCATGATGGATCCTCCCTCTTTAGTTTTTAACTTTAACATTAATAGTTTGCCTTTGGCATCCAAACTGTACTGTTTTCATCCTCTCAGTAGTTGGCCTACAGCCTTTTTACTTTTTACTTTAGGAACCAAAAGAAAATCTGTAATTTCTGCTGTGCAACCTGTGTTGTTGTGTGTGCCACAGGCTTTTTTCTATCATGAGCCTAGTTATCCCCCAAGAGACCAAGGTATAAGGAAGGATTCTACTCTTATCTAGACTGTAGATAAGTTTGATTAGTTTAGGTTAACTTCACACCATCATACAAAAAATGGACATCATAGAGCCTGTGTATCATCCTGAAATAAAACAAATAAGGAACAAAGATGTATCTCAGGAAAAGAATTAGTGTTTAATGGAACTGAAGAGAAGTGGAAAAGTTAAAAGAGGAGAGCAGTCATCTGAATATGTTGCTAGATAGCTTGTAGCTAATGCCTCACCAACAACTTCCATCTATAAAATGGATGAAAGATCTCAAGCTGAAACCAACGTTTGCATGGCTGTGTCCCCGTGCTGTTTGAGCTTTATAATCATCCCCAGACAAACACGCTTCTCTTGGAGTGATACAACCTGGCCAAACTGTCTGTGCATGGCTCCACAGCTATGGAGGCGAGGGCTCATCACAGCTCTGACCACAAGGTCTACTCGATATTTTTACAGATTTTTATCTCCTGTCTTGATTCTTACAAAGAGAGATTTATCGTATTGTATTTTTGCTGCATATATTTATGAACTGAGCAGTGCTTATAAATTCTTAAAACTTTTATTTGTAAAAGGTTTATAACATATTGTGACGTAAGATTATTGAAAACGTGAAGTCTTTCCATGTTTTTTAGAAGCTGATTTTTCCATGTGGTGTGTGCGTTTTTGCACGAGTGCATACCAATCCATCCTCCTGACACATGAGACTTACACATGAGTGGCTCTGGCTTCTGCAGTATGACTTCAGAGTACATCCACTGGTTTGATTAAAGGTGCGTTCAAGTCAGCTCAGAATGCAGGATTTTTCTGTCACATCACCAGACAGGAATGCAGCAGATTGCTGGGCATCACTTTATTTGAACTGTGCTGCACTGCACAAACTATACTACAGTACCTCAAACTACCTAGCTAACTACATTAGACCTGTGAGTCACTGTGTAGTTTATAGTAGTTTGGCTTACCTTTTCTTTACCTTCTGCCCTACCTTCCTAATATTTAAATGCTACATTTGCAATTTTGTATGATAATCTTAAAGTAATACTACTTTTCAAGTGCTGAAGGAGTTGTTAGATACTATAACAAGCTTTGTTTCCACACTAGGTGTTATAATTTGAACTTGAAATTGAAGCCGAAGCTTTAGTTACCTTAAAGAGAAAGGTTTCTAATAGAAGGCTGCAAAAAAAAAATTTCCCACTGAGTATTTTTCACCAGCCACTCTGATCAGTATGCTGGTGGTCATTTTTTAAATAAGACAGAGGTCCATTTTTAGCTGCTTGATTGACATGCTTCGTCTTATGTGATTAACACACTGGCCAGTTACTAATACACATAAGGAACTATGTTGTTCAGATTTTTCACTCAGTAAATATTTTCCTTTAAATCCACGCAGCAATATTAGTGCTCAATGTTAACAGCGCATTTGGCTCTTTTGGCCAATCTAATGATGATGTATCTCCTCCAATCAGCTTCCAGCTGCTAACCCCCTATTCCACTGCACTGCTGTTTAAATCTCTGTGTTATGAATTCTGAGATGTGTGAATGCACTCTGTGAGAACAGGATGAAGGGTCAGCACGTTGTGTTGCTGTGATACTGTATTATAACCTGGATTACACTGTACTGTACACTCAGTGATCAAGGATTTGAGTCCACATCCACACCTGGCTGCAGTTTTACTTTAAGTTTTGTTGTTTTTGCATTTAATTTTGTTTAGTTTTGGAAAGAAATTGAATTTAGATTTCAGATGCACTTCTCAGCTGGTGCAAAGGGGACCGGGTCCCATCTTCATGTGGACTCACAGATGTTTTCCTCATACGTGTTATTCATGTGTATTAGTTTGTTTGCATTCACATTCACTCATTTATTATTGCCAAATAAAGGTGTGATGATCTTAAATAAAGCGTAACTCCTGAGTGGTGCTCAGCCTTTCTTTATTCTCCATCAACCACACAACTAGAAACACCAAGTAAATGAAGTATGTGAACTGCTGCATGTGTATATTTAGCTGTACTTGGTCTTGATTTTGTTTTAGTTCCAAACACTTTCAGGAGAAATGTGCTTCAAAATAACACAAAAAGAAAAGCATAGAAGAGCTAGCCTGGAGTCTGGATCTGCAGATTTCCACTGTGTTCACAGGGTGGGACTCACCCACTCAGTTTAGGATGAAGCACATTTATTATGGATTATCACTATGGACACACACTTTTACAGCAGACACGGTCATGACAATTTCTAATCTCATTTTGTTTAGGCCTCTCCATATAATGACAATATATAAAAATAATAACATATGATTCTGAAAATGTCCATGCTGAAAACTGGCAACAAGCTTCAGTGCACCTGAGAGACAAAATCCAGGGTTTAAAACATCCCACCAGCCTGCCCTAACCTCCTGCTCTGTATTTATACCCTCAGTTTGCTCCTGCTTTGTTGTTTGCTCCTTTAAGGCTGTGCTCACCTTTGCAGTATGTTCTCCCTGAACATTTGTGGATTTGGTTGTGCTTGTATTCTTGAGTTGCACTTTGTACTTATCTTCAATATTAAAACCATTCTTTAGTTTACGCCTCTTATGTCCGAGTCCTGCATTTGGGTCAAACCGCTGCCTGCTACACAGGCAGCCTTGATCTAAAGTATTACCAGCTGCCATGGGTCAACATCAGACAGCAGAGTCAATCAGGAGTACTTTAAATGTTTCTATCACATGTAACTCACACCTAACACCTAGTGCAAAACTAAACTGAAAAAAATGTCTGAAATAGGAAAAGATCTCATTATTTTGGGGCCATAGTGGCTAAAAGTAGAAAACACAATAACAGCCTGAGAAAGAGGGATCTTCAAATGAAAAGAATAATAATGACTGAGATTAAAGTTGTAAATAAATTCAATAATAATAATAATAAGAAGAAGAACAGAAACGTTGATGCCACAGCAGGAAAAACACTTGAGATAATACTGAAAGAAATGACTGCTGCATCACATTTAGCTGGTCCATTGCTAAAGGGTGCGAAAAAAGGGCAAAACTAATAAAGCTAATAATAACCTTAACTTCTTAACAAAGAGATGACAGCCAGGTAGCAGACACTTGTGGGCCTGATCTGTCGAGTGTTCTGTAAATCACACAACACATTCAACATGTGGTCGTTATTAAGGTGAGCTGAGTCAGCACCATCAGTCAAGTCAAATGTACTGTCATGGTCTCCTTCTGGGTCACATTGCTCTGTCTCCCTCTTTCTGCTCTCTCTACCCCCCTATTAGTGTGAGTGTGTTGGTACGTGTGTATGTGCTTTGTGTTTCAGAAGGATACTGATGGGCAAAACAATTTAAATCATCTCCACCAAGACTGTGTGCCTTAACAATTATATGCAATAAATCTGTCTACCTGTTCATGCACTAGCAGATTCAGGAGTGAAGCAAAGTTTTCCTGACTGTGAATAGCTGCTCATTCAGGTATCACCATGGGAAATCTTTCCCAAGCCCTCCAAGTGACTAACTGCAAAACCTTCTTGATCAAATCACAAAACACCAAACTGCTCCAGTCCCTTTAATCATCTCTGTACATAAATGTCTACATATATGAAAAGATACTGTTAGTCCTAGGTTTTCCCAGGTTAAATCCACAATCCTTCTGTTAAACTCACCAGAAAATAACCGATTGGAGTCCACACTGCCATGAGGTGTGTCTGCAGTCTGCTTTGGCATCAGCCATCCTCTTCTCCTTTGGATTTTTCTCTGGAGAAAACAGAGATAAATCTCTTCATCCCTGTATGAACTACAGAGGTCTGATTAAAATAACTATTAAAAAAAATACCCTTTGCTATTACACTCTTTCGCTTGTAAACTGTGACAAGGAGCCATCGTCTTCGCCAGTCTTGATCTCCAGAACTTATGGTCTGCATTAGGAAGACAGCCTTCAAAACACGCCTCTTGGAAAATGTTGTCATGACATTCACCCTCACCAATGCACTGGATGTTTTCCAAGCTCTGGTGAAACATGTGCAACTTTATCAGCCACTTAATTTTTGTCTACCTGTACGACATATTGATTATTTGTTTTTTGTTTTTTGTTTTTTTTTGTTACAAAACTCTTGCTGAACACCTGCAGCACATCTGCCAACTACTGGAAATACTCTTGGAAAACAAACTGTTTGTAGAGAAATCTATATGTTTGAGAAGGGGTGAATGAAGGCAGATCCAGCCAAGGTCCAGGTGATGGTGGACTGGCCAAAGTCAGCAATCGACAAAAAGCTCTTTGTGTGAACTCATCAAGAATTTGCTCAAACAGCTGTTTGCATCCATGCCCATCCTCATCCATCCTGACACCTCAAAACAGTTAATTGTGGAAGTCGATGCCTTGGACACTGGTGTAGGATTTCTGTCACAGCAGTGTAGAAACTATGGTACAACCCTGTGCTGTTTTCTCTCACTGTGTCTGCCCTGCAGAGCAGAACTACCATGTGGACAATCAGGAGCTTCTGGCTCTGAATATGAGACTAGAGGAATTGATGCACTGGCTTGAAGACTCTGATCATCATTTGTTGTCTGAACTGACCACAAGAACGTTGCCTACCTCCAATCAGCCAAGAAGTATTAATGCTCGACAAGCTAGGTAGCCCTCGTCTGACCACCCAGCTGTGTGTCGGAGCAGACACTGAGAAACTGGGTCCTTGGTTGGGACAGCCCAGCAAACTGGACCTGATTCCATGTATGAACCACCCAACAGTCTCTACCTTGCCATTATAGTGGGATCTCAGATAACCCATTGGGTAAAACCAGCAGAATCAAATATGCCCACAACCTAATGACCGCCTCTGCAAACAGATTTTCCCCATTGCATGCTCAACTGGAATACCAACAGCCACTATTCCCAACTCAAGAGAGTGAGTTGTCTGTACTTTCTATCATCACCTTCACCATTGCCCCTGCTACAGAGGACCATCAAGGTGGCAACAGTGAGAACTCTGCAGCAGAACAACTGGCTGCCACTGGATTCTGGCGCCTGACTACACCCCAGGTTGGAAAGTTTGGTTCTTCCAAATATATTCCATTGAGAACTGAATCCAAAAAACCTTGTCCAAATTATATTGGCCCGTTTCAGATCGAATCACTCATGAACCCAATCACTGTCTGCCTGAAGCTCCCCAGGAAGGTTCACAATGTCTTCAATGTCTCTCTCTTATTATCAACATTAAGATTTCAAGGCTGCAATTTGTGAGTGTGGGGTGGGGTTGGAAAATGTACATATAAATTAGTCATACTTGCTACCTTAAGGATTTCTTTCTGCCTCCTCACCCAATAAACCAATCAGAGATAGAAATGCCTTCCCTGGGAGAGCAAGGCTTCACTGTAAAGCAGTGATGTACACAGACCACAAATCTAAGCTAAAATAACTCCCTCCAGTCAGTTTACTTCAAGTAAGATGTGATAACAAACACAAGCTCTTTTACTTTTCACGGGATGCACAGTTACTGTCACTAACACTAAAGAGAGAGAGTGAGATCTGAATTTCTTAGAAAGCATTGCTTTCCATGTAATTTTGGTTCTGAATCTAAGCTAAACTACACTGTAAAAAAAAAAAAAATCCTAATATAAAAGTATTTTACTGTGTATTTTACAGTTTTGTTCTGTTTTTCTAGAATATCATTAAATTTACATAATTAGACTGTGATTTCACATTTCAAATGTAAATTAACGTAAAATCACTGTAAATGTAATAAAACATAATGTTCTTGTTTTTTTTAAATGTATCTGTCTGTACATATGCAGGGCTCTAGAGTGCGACCAATTTGGTTGCAAATGCGACCAAATTTTTCAGTGGTGCGACTAAAAAAAAATATTTGGTCGCACCGGTGCAACCAAATATTTTCGGGTAACAAAAAAAAAAAAAAAAATCTCTGCAACTCTCCATGTGGTCAACAACAGACACACATTATGCCCCTATCGTGGACTAAACCAATCAGAGATAGTCAGGGGCGGGACCTCTCTGATTGGCCGTGGTCCAGTTGAAAGTGCAGGTGGAAGAGAGAGGTGAGTAGCTTGAATAAAGCGATATCAATTCATTAACGGATTCCACACAAAGACGTAAACACAGAGCGGACCCGACGCATCAGAATCAGCTTTGTCTTTCTCGGCTTTTTCACCCCACGGCCCGAACACAGACACGCTGTCGGAGCTCAGCGATTCTGATGCGTCGGGTCCGTGCTGTGTTTCCGTCTTTTTTGCGCTGATTCTGAGCTGCAGGTTTTGTCTCTCAAACCAAAATTCGCCGAGCCAGCAGCAAAAGAAGCAGCAAACTACGCTTCACATTTGATCAATGTCGTCATGAATTCCTTCTGACTTTTGCTGTTTTGCTTCCACCACGATAAAAATCACACTTCATGCACAGCTCCCCCTCCCCCTCTCTCTTTCTCTCTCTGTACTTCAAGAACAGTTTCCTGTCTCAAATCTCTGTTTTCTGCATTATCCATTCGCTTATTACCAGTGTTGGGTAAGTTACTTTAAATTAGTAACTTAGTTACATTACTAGTTACTTCTTTAAAAAAGTAACTCAGTTACTTCAAGTTACTCGTTACTTTCAGAGTAACTAGTTACTAGGGAAAGTAACTTTGGTTTTACTCAGAATTCTCTTGTTAATGTGTTGCTTCCGTAACTGGATACCCAGCAAGTTTGCCAGTCTTCTAGCTTGCTTACTTGCCACAAGTGCACTGTGCCGCCTACCAATAGAAAGGAAAAAATAATGTGCACATTTCCACGAGAGAAATCCCACGCCTGGACTGTCGTTGACTGCCGCCATGATTCTAGCCTGCTTTTTACATCCAACACAAAAACTGCAGTCGTGGTGCTTTTGATTGTACTCAGAACTTGGAAATTCTGCCTTCTGAATAGGAAGATGTAGGTAACACCAGACTGCAGATGAGCTGCATACAGAGCTGGACTGGGACAAAAAAATCGTCCCGGGCATTTTGACTAGAGACCGGCCCACCATTATAAGAAAAATCATAAAGCCTTTGAATGAAAACAAACACTGTTGTGACAGTGATGTACACTGTTCTGATATTATATATGTATCAATCTATCAATTGTTTGTTGTAAGACTCAGATAATTATTTTTTTTTTTAAAAGCTAGACATTTTAAATGAGAATAGTAAAGAAAAGTATTTCCTTGTCCCCCCCTTTTTCCTGTTAATGCCCTACCTGGCCCCCTGGCAACACTTTGCTAGACCCGCCCCTGCACAGTTACCAGCTGTCAGCTACTTAGAAAAGGATCCTGGTGTTATTTGTCTCTCAGAAACAGTTCATAACTTCCCTTCAACTCATTCATGTCACCTAAAAGGTAAACCTGTTTCTCCATCACCTGTTCAGCTCTGATGATTCAGTAAGGACATCTCCTGGTTTCATCTTCATGTTTCCCTCTCACCAGATAACCAAACTGATATCATGACCAGCAGCTTTACAGCTGTGGCTCCAGCAAACATCAGCTGATACCAGAAATTAATATTAAATAAATTCTAACAACAGCTGATCAAGTTTAAACGTGCTGCTGTTGTTTAGCGCGACATCCGCTGGTTTCCTCTTTCTGGCGCAAAGTGGGCAATAAACAAACAAGAGAGAAAAGCCGATCAGCTGATCATTGATCAGTTTCGTGATTGAAGTAGAAACGGGAGAGAATGAGAGAAGAAGAGGCAGCTGTGCCCATACGGTAAAAAAAAATATATTTTAAAATACATTTTGAAATATATTTCAAAATATACAAAAAATGGCCAAAAAATATATGTGCTAAAATACATTTTAAAATATATTTATATATTTTGAAATATATTTTTGGTTATTTTTTGGCCATTTTTGTATATTTTAAAATATATTTAAAAATATATTTATAATATATTTTGAAATGTGTTTTAACACATATATTTTTTGGCTGTTTTTTTAATATTTTGAAATATATTTATAAAATATATTTCAAAATACAATTTAAACTTATTTAAAATCATTCAAAAATATATAAATTTAACCCTTCATATATTTCTAAGAAAACACATTCACATGTAACAGCTGAAAGAAATCTTTATTTGATGTTTAAAACATACATATAGCATATCAATCAAGCAAGGAATATTCATTTTATAATTTTATTCTCATTACATACTTAAACATTCTAAAAGAAACACACACACACACATATATATACACACACATATACATATATGTGTGTGTATATATATGTGTGTGTGTGTATGTGTATATGTGTGTGTGATTGTATGAACATAAGTCAACATACTTAAAATGTAATTTCTTTTCCTTTTCCAGCAGTCTCAGTTCCCCCAGCTTTCACTGCAATCCTCAAAGCCCTTCTGGACACATTGGGAAACCTCTTCCTTACCGCCACTGTAACAAACAAAAGTCACAGTTCTATTACTTTTATCAGAATTAAAATAAAAATATGATTTATGTTAGCTGGCTTAATTTAGCAAACAGATATTTCTGTTTATATAGATACAGATATTAATACAGATATATTTTACGCATAATTTTACCTCTTTTTTTTCCTAGATGGAAAGTCTATCCAGTTCACATTACAGTAATGCTAACACCCCTTTTGGTCGTCTCTCCTTACCCTCCAGCATTCATAAATCTGTTGACCTTCTTTGTCTGAGACCAACCACTACAATGCATCATCACCTATTTGTATTGGTAACTTACTTTACAACCTATTTTAATGGTTGTAAAGTAAGTTACTTGTGCTGTATGCAATTTTAGATACACAGAAAGTCTTCACTTACTATATATGGCTGTCATAGTGTCCTTATGAAGGGCAGTTCTTCGCTCTGCGCCGATGTCCGTTTTGCTCTGTCCTCCTATAAAAAGCATGAACATTTGAGTGTTTGACTAGTTTTAGATTTCCAAAAATCTGATATTTGTACAACTAAACATTTGAACTACAATGATATGCGATATACTTTTATGGGTACTTTTTGGTAAAGAAACTGGTGACAGAGTTGTAGGCTTTTTAGAATACTATTAGCTAACCATTTGAACTGACTTTCAAAGCTGTTTACCTTTTAAATTGCTGTGGATCAAAACCTCCAGTGGGAAGGCAGCCATTAGAAGAACACGCACCATTGAACCTGAAAATAACAAAATCAAACAAAAAACAGAACAATATATAAGAGTCAGGTAGGGTAATAAATCTCTTCCGAAGCAATATAGTTCATTTTGGGTGAAAAACAAAACATTCCTCTAAAATATATATACTGACATCAGCAATCAACATCATGATTGTAATTATTTCCTTTTTAGTACATCTACTGCTGTGTGCATGTGTCAAGCACTACGACTGTATCTATGCATATAAATTCACCATATATATCCTGCAAAAATGTTTTGTTATAGTCAAAAAAGGCAAACAAACAAAGGCATTCAATCAGAGGTGAGAAATTAATTGGGAATATCAATTATAGGTGAACTATTCTTTACCTACTAGCAATCAAGCTTCTTTAACCAAGAAGCTTGAAATATTTGATTGTAAAATAAAATAAATAAATAATAATAAAAATAACATGATGTAATTAAAATGCACAACTTACATTAAGGAAATCTGCATTTGTATCCACAGGCTAAAAGTAAAACAGTAAATGTGTTAGTAATAGTACAGGTATTTGTAAAAAAAAAAGAGGCAGTAACTGTGACTCTTCTAGTCGGATGCTAAATGCAGAGATTTATATTTACAGTATAATACTGCATGTACAGGTAGCTGTGTTGTGAACTGTAACTGAATATTAGAGAATCTCAGAGAAATTAAATGTATTTATTTTTTGAATTTATCAATCATAAAACCGTCTGTTTTGTAGGCCTGTTACGATAACAACTTTTTGTTGGTCGGTATATTGACCAATAAACAATTGCGACAAGTTATGTCATTGTCATTTTAAGACCATTTTATGTCTTTGAATGTATAATCATAATATAACACCATAATAATGCAAGATCTACACACTTTCAATTGTCAAACCAACAAAATATAAAATAAAATAAATAAATATTTAGATCATGGAAATTAGGTATCAAAATATTAGATACCGTAAAAACTTGAATAAATAGTAAATTTTCTAACAAATAGAAAACAATGTTATTTAATGTTATTGTGTTGTTTTTTATTATATTTTATTTTTGTAAATATAATGGCAGATAAATTGCATCATCAACAGTTATTGAGGTCATGTACATGTATTGTGTGTTAAGTCGATATATCGATTATTGTGACAGGCCTACTGTTTTGGTATCATAACAAGCTTGTCAAACATGCATGACCACTAAGCAATGTCTAAGCAGGGGCCCGTTCTTCGTACCTCGCTAAGTAAGTTAGCCGGATTTGAATGTTGACGATTTCGCGTGATCTTGGATCGTTCGGTTCTCCGAAGCTCATCTGGGACTTGCTGTCATAGCAACAGATCCGTAAGCGTAAACCTGCTCGGGAGCAGGTTTACTTTATGTAAACAGGATTAGATCGCGGCCACTCAGGTATGTCCGCTGCAGTTATATGAAAGCAAGAGCGATATTTCGCCACTGTTTTACCATAAATAAATATTATCAATGTAACTAAAGATAATGCAGCATTTGATTCTTTTATTGATTTCATACAGATACATACAGGTCATTTCCGAAAAAAAGGGAAATGTACTATTAATCATTCTATTACATGTAGTAGATCATGTCAGATGTAATTCATATTTTAGAGTAGTAATAGTAAATTACTACGTGCAATCAAGATAAGAGACCACGACTATAAAAGCGAAGGTGGATTTGGGAAGTCTGTCGCAGCCATGTCCTGTCCGTTTGTACGCGAGCAAGGAAGGTGCAAGATTGATAAGGAGAGTTTACAGAATTTAGCGTATATTGCGGGATAGACAGGATCCTTTAGCTCAGCGCGACGGTGTGCTCATAGAGAGATATCGATTCTCCCGTGAGGGTATTATTTACTTTCTTCCTCTCTCTCTCTCTCTCTCTATATATATATATATATACTTACTGTACTGTATATACTTACTCCCGACTTACTGTGCATGCTTCAGTCACCCCTTGCATGGGAACAGGTAAAAGTGATGGAGTGTTATGTCAAACTACACACAAAAAAACCCACAATGTCAATAAATGTCACAGTACAAAAAGGGGTGTGACGAGGGGGTGCAGGACCACCACCTGTCTTTATTTGCTCTGCCCTTTTCTTGGTTGCTGTTATAAACAAACAAACAGATTATTCCAGGGTCTCTTGTCATAGACTAAAAGCAATATAAGTGATAAATATTACCATTCTGTGGAATATTCTTATATTTCACTTTTACTTTTTCCCATGTTCTAGTGGGTCCTGTTGTGGCTCTAATGTGAAAGAGGATATGATGTAATATAATATAATGTGGTATAATATAATATCACATGATATAATGTAATATCATGGATCACTTACGAGTTTAATTTGTCAGCAACTTTCTGCCAGCCCTCTCTCCTTGCTTTTGCAGCCTTTGCAGTGTTCCCCTGCGTTTTAATTAAACTCTGAAACTCCTGATATCCCTCAATCAAGAGTTCTTGCTCTGCTGCCGTGAAATACTGTGCGCGCTCCTTCGACATCTTCGCCGACCAATCACAGGGTTGCCGATCAATGTTTCTACTATCGATGCGTAGCCCCTTTTAAGCCACCCAGTGATCTCAGATTACTTCATCCAGCTATACTAATCGTCAACAACAGGTGTGTTCGGAGAACCGGATTAGCGAGCTCAAAGTTAGCGCGATGATTTGATCTTGGATGTGTCATTTGATCTTGGATGTAGTAAGCGAGGTACGAAGAACGGGCCCCAGTAGTACTGGTCTGAATGACAACAAACATAACTAGTGTTTTGGAAAATCTGTTAGAAAACAGTTATTTCAATAATTATGATTAGCATGTGACACAGGCACTGTATAAAAAACTACAACAACAAATACTTACTTTAGGAGGATGGGGGAGGGCAGCATGAGGTTGAGACTTTGACATCTGTAAGAAACAAATTCATGTATTACAAACAAGTCACTTAAAAATACATTAATGTGGCAGACTGTTCCCTGTTCAGATGCAGTGTGTAAGTACAATCAGGGCTGTCACAACAATGGGGTGGGGCCAAGTGGCCGCAACCCTAGGTACAATGTGCAGGTATATATAATTACATATAATATATGTGAATAAAGCAAGAATCAGTTTAGGTTAGTCACTGTGCTGACTGATGCTTGCTAGGTTTATATGATTGCAAACTGCACAAAAACAACAACAGCAACAACATTAATGACAATGACAAACAAAATTACCTACATTTATGTAAATCTCACATCAGGAAGATCTGCATTCGATTTCATGGGCTGAAATAAATAGGCAGAAACATTACTGCTAAAAAAACAAAAAACAAAAACTCTAAAAAGCCTAAAAATGACTTAAAAGGCAAGGAAATGTGGAACATTGTAATTAGCGAACACTAATTAAGCATAACTGTGCTACAGAGTACTAACCTTGGTAAGTACTCTGTAGCCAGAAGGACAGGTGGTATTTCTGTGAAAGCCAAATTAAATGTGAATAGGTTTTGATAGTTATTGTATATAACAAGTGTAAAACAGTTTTATTTGTATTTTTTTCCCTTTCTGAGAAGGCAGAATAATAAGAAAAGGCAAAAGTACGTCACAATATAATCAATTAAGTTACATATTTTGATTACCAAATTATGGAAGCGTGGAGCTGCCACCCAGGCAAAAGAAAAATAGAAGTATATCACGTTATAACGTGAAAAGTTTATTGTTCTAACATTATGCTTTTCATGTATGTATAATATAATATCACGTTATTACAATATACATAATTATCACGTTCGCACAATATTGTACGGACGTGATAATGATGTACATTGTTCGTACAATGTTGTTCAAACATGAAAAGTATATTGTATAAACATGATAGTATATTGTTAGAACGATAAACTTTTCATGTTATAACGTGATATACTTCTATTTTTCTTTTGCCTGGGTGGCAGCTCTACGCTTCCGTGCCAAATAAGCGAGAATAAAGTAATATTATATGAGAAAAGGCACCTGCTAGCTTGATGATGGAGGCTTCATAGACCGGCCACCCGCCTGCTTCTTGTCGCCACTCCACCAAATAAAGGTCCGTTTCCTCCATGCCGGCTAATTATTCATCCTCATTAAA
The DNA here is from genome assembly GCF_001858045.2 of Oreochromis niloticus. Lineage (NCBI taxonomy): Eukaryota > Metazoa > Chordata > Actinopteri > Cichliformes > Cichlidae > Oreochromis > Oreochromis niloticus. The sequence goes on from NW_020328502.1 coordinate 56,685, forward strand.
ATCTCGTATATGTTCAGTTGGCAGAATTGAGAATTTTACATCTTCCAACCACTTAATTAAAGCGAACATAATCGGCTTGTTTCTTCCCGTCTCCTGTATCCGGCCGTTCCGCTCGCTGTCGGAATTTGCGCCTCAGAGACATCGTTATTTTTCAAAAAAAAGAAAGAAAGAAAGAAAGAAAGAAACAGCAACAACTAATAAAGAGAATTTTTGCACATTCATTGCACATTTGTGGGAATGTTTAAATATTTAATTTTTATTAATTACTTTTCATTATATCTTTATTTTTTAAACCACCATGGCAATGCGCATGCGCATACTCTCCTGCACGCAAAGGGCTTTGGTGTTGATGTAATGTCGCAATGCATTGTGGGAGCGCAGCACCATCTTGGCAGGCCACGAATCAAAACAAGATTGCTACGAACCATTCTGAAACGTAGCTCAAAAGAAAAATGACGGTATAGAGACAGATTGTGTCCAGATTCAAAGAGAAGGTACTTGATTGTTGAAATGTGGACCCGTATGAAATACGGCCGTGGAGTAGAAACCCTGAAGACCAAACCGCTATTGACTTAGCATGATCTACTCTCATACCTTGTCTGTGGAGTCAGCGCATACACGGCGCACCAATTTCGCAATTATAAATCTCTGGAGGCGCACATCCAATTCACCAAGGACTGGGTACAAGATTTGGCTATTTTTAAGCCTCCACGTTGTGAGTACGCCGTCATTCAAGCAAAGGTAAGTCAGCTTGAGTACTGCGAGTAAAATGCATTTGATCCCCCCCGAACATTCAAATTAGTGCAGCATAAATTCATTCATGAGGGGGAAATTACAGTGAGAACATGTAGAGGCTCTGTTAGAGGGATAACATAGTGAGTTCAGTGCATTGATGTGACATTGTCCTAAGGATTTAGTTATTCTTTATGGTTAAAGAAATTGCCCTAATTAATTCATATTTATTATAAATAATCCTAATTACACATCTTGCTTCCTTGTTTGTGTCCTGTGTCACTAAAAATACATTCCGTTTTAGTTTTATACATTGATTAATGACCTGCAGAATCTCCTTATCATATTAGGTGCCCATAATTGTCACTTAAAGTCGAACATTATGTTTTCTCCCTCTTGAAAGTGATTACATCCTTGCATTACATACTTTAGGTTCATTTTTTGCTGATAGGTTTCTAAAAAGAAACAGGCAGATTTAGAAAGATGCAGTGTTCTATACATGGATACATAAAAACACTTTATTTGTTACATTTATGATAAATGGATTTGAAAGTAGATAAAACACATTTGTGTCGGCCTTGGCTTATTAAAGTTCTTGTCTTTAAATGAACTTTGTCTGTGTGTGTTTCAGGTACTGCACTCTTAAAGACTGAATTGCAGCATTGCAGCCACAGGTCATTGTGAGCATCACAGGGAAGGTTGAAGCCGCCCACTGCACCTGTATGGCCGGAGTCATGGAGACCTGCACCCATGTCGCTGCTCTTCTGTTTAATGTAGAAGCAACAGTGCGGCTCTGTGGCACAAGGACTTTTACAGATGAACCTGCATACTGGGTTTTGCCTGGTAATATGACCAAGATACAGCCAGAGGTTGGCAATAAGATAGACTTCTCCTCTTCAGCTGCCCAAAAAAAGGTTCTTGATCAAAACATAAACAGACCATTCGTTGTGACAGGTAAAAGAAGCCATCCTCAAAAAAGAAAAGTTTCACCTGCTACTGTGAAGGAGTTGGATCAACTGATGGGACAATATCTTTCCAAGCTTAGTTCTGTTCTGAATAACCCAAAATGTTTTAATTTAGGGGGCCATGTAAATAATTTGCATTTACTGAATATGTACTTACTAAGTACCACTGTTCAAAAGTTGAATAAAGAAACAAAGAAATGTTTGCCTATTTTTAATTAAAAGCACTTTGTAGAACATCAAATCAGTTACAATGTAGAATCAATGTTATGTATAGTTTACAAATGACAAAATGTTCACATAAAATCATGACAGCATTTAAATAATATCACCCACTACTAGCATTCTGTAATTTACTGTCTCTTTTGAAAACTTATCGCTACATAAACAGCACAAGACTTAAGAGTATTTAACAAGAGTATTTTCCCCTAGTTTTACTACCACACTGGGGCACATGTTCACCAAAACGCAGCAAACCTTTGCCATCTTATCCAGGAGGGTCACCTTTTTACTCACACATGGAAGAAGTAATCTGATTGGTATGGTGGTGTGTAGCATGTAGTTTGAAGCAGGGATTTCGTAGTGCCCCATGTGTAGTGTTGGAACCCAGTCAGGATTTGTTTCATTCATTTCATAGGCTGGTTTGCTGCAATAATGCCAAATAATTAGCAACTCTATAAATAGAAGGTAGTTCTGCATGTTTGTGCTATGATCTCAGAGCGCATTGAAAATAAAACTAACAGGCTATAAAGAATAATATGAACTTATTTAGAACTTACCTGAATGAAAATACTGGAGCACACCAACAGATATCTGGGGATGGTAGAGAACTGAATATCAGCTCGTCTCACAGCTGCTATCCAGGCTAGATGCCTTCTTTTGGTAACATCCAACACATAAGCTCCCTCATGATTCTTCCAGGTGAGGAAACAATGAAAAGAGAGCCTGTTTTCAAGCTTATTCCTTTGCCGGTAGTGCAATCTAACATTACAACCGGCCACACAGCAAGCATTTGTTTGGCCTGCTAATATGGCGCCTCGACCAAAAATCCTGGCTACGCCCCATCCCGTAAGATCACGCTCCAGAGCCCTATTAACGTATGGATCTAGAAAGAAGACGCTGCATTTTTAACTCCGAGGGAGATGGAGAATGAGCCTATTTCCAAAAAAAGTGGAGTGTGTTCCTTTAAGTACTATATTGTATATATTGTCAAAAACTAAAGTGTACATAGCAGTTGTTGTATCTTGTTTACTGTATCACTGACAGATAATTTCAAAGTCAATGAACGCTACATTATAGTGAGATATTGTGTAATGTGAAATACTGTAAGCAAATGAATAAACAACCTAATTCGTGATAGACCTTTGACTCTGTTTTGTTTGAATCCAACTGTTTTTTGCAGATGTGCATAAAACATGTTACTTTTAGTATTATTATCATTATTGCACTAAATACATTTTAAATAAAGGATACTTTGATATGCATTCTACTGTAAGGTTGGAAATGTATTTTCTTCACCCTAAAATATGTTTTGAAATGTATTTTGGTTTGAAAGAAATATATTTTCAATTTCAAAAATATATTTTTTTGGAGCATCACAAATACAAAATATATTTACCATATATTTGAAATATATTTTGGCCAGGAAAAATGTATTTTTTTACCATATGCAGCTCCAGCTTTGTGTCTTTTTCATTGTAGCTGAATTATGGGTCAAACTGTGTTCCTTTTCACCTCAATACGAAACGCGTAATATTTTCTCTGAATACGAGACAATTCTGTTTTTTAGGGGACGGTTGGCAACTCTACTAATTAACCGTATGAACAAAATAAAGTTCAACATCAGTAACATAGCACCCACCCAGCTGTATAGAAACTCTGTCATGCTAGCTAGCACGCAGTACGAAAATGTCAGCATACTGAAAATAAACTCCACCTAAACTTGGTTTATATCTGACTCCGATAGACTGCAGGTCATAACTTCTTACCTGAAGTTCAGTTCACCTGACACGCGGACCGGCGGCCGCTTCGGGTCTCTCCTCTTGCCTCTCTTTTCCTTCATCCACCTGCTGGCTTCCACCACTTGCTAATGTTATTGAATCTGTGGAAGCTCCGCGATAGCACCACACGAAGTAACGAATAACGAGCCTATCTAAATCCCAGTAACGAGTAACGCGTTCCTGGTTTTGGCATAATAACTAGTTACCGTGCTCGTTACCACAATAATAACGTAGTTACTGTAACGCGTTACTTAATAACGCGTTAGTCCCAACACTGCTCATTACCCACCAGTCTACCGTTGTTTACAGCGCTGTCGGCCGCTGTCGTTTTCTTTTCTTTTTCTTTTTTTCACTTAAATGACCTCGGACAAGAAAGCCTAATTTCTGCTCTTCAATACTGAAGAAATTTAAACTTCTTAAAATTATGCAAAATTACAGAATATTGCAGAATATTTTTAAGGTTATCTGCTATAAAACGCCAGACCAGGAAAATCTCCTTCATGTTTTTCTGTGTTTTATTCTCAGTTACTTTGACACAAAGGCATCTGCTGTGATGTTCACAATTCTGATGAAGTCTCATGTGTATCAGTACTGATAAATGATCAGAATTATAATATTTCTGACTGTCTGAGGCTAAATTGAATCGAATCAGGACTTTGAGAACCAGAATCGAATGGATTATAGAAGTCAGTGATGATACCCAGCCCTAGTGAGCAGCCTAGGCCTGACAGAAGTGGATGTAGCTGTGGGTAATAAGAAGAGATGAAAAGAACTATTGATAACTTTTGTGTTAAGTTAAGGCCTGATCCGTCTGAAATTCATAGCCAGCTCTGACACGGTGCCATCAATCTTTGAATGCTGAAAAAACAGCAGTGTATCCAGAAAACACATTATATGCTGCAAGCACTGCCGTGTCCCCTCTCCCCACTGCCTTTCAGCAGCAGCAAACAGGTCGTCAGAGGAGCCAAGATGATGATTAAGTTTAACATTTTCTACAATATTGACAAAGCAATTTAAGCACAAGTTTGTTAGTTAATAATTTAGAAATGAATATTGTCTGTAGGGACTTCCCCCCCCCCAAAGAAAGTGCACATGTAAAACTGCGGTGTTAAGCGATGCGGTTGAAAAATTTGAGTGCGCCTAACTTTTGTGCCGGTACGCCTAAATTTTTAAAGTTAGGCGTACCGGTGCGCCCATGTCAAAAAGTTAGTCTAGAGCCCTGATATGCATATTTAGATTGTAAAAATACATTCACAAATGTATCATGATTTCACAAATATGTGTCCGTTATTTGAAAGATTGAACTGTTAAATTCAAATGTAATGCTATGGAAAAATATATAAAATGATTCTCATAAACTTTTTTTACATCAATTAGTGTGAATGCTTGTAAAAGCATTCACAGTATTGTTCTTCTACATCTTTCTTATTAGTGTGAATGCTTGTAAAAGCATTCACAGTATTGTTGTTGTAATCTTTATTCTATTTTATTAGTGTGAATGCTTGTAAAAGCATTCACAGTATTGTTGTTGTAATCTTTATTAGTGTGAATGCTTGTAAAAGCATTCATAGTATTGTTCTTCTAATCTTTATTATTAGTGTGAATGCTTGTAAAAGCATTCACAGTATTGTTCTTCTAATCTTTATTATTATTAGTGTGAATGCTTGTAAAAGCATTCACAGTATTGTTCTTCTAATCTTTATTATTAGTGTGAATGCTTGTAAAAGCATTCACAATATTGTTCTTCTACTCTTTATTATTAGTGTGAATGCTTGTAAAGCATTCACAGTATTGTTCTTCTAATTAGTGTGAATGCTTGTAAAAGCATTCACAGTATTGTTCTTCTAATCTTTATTAGTGTGAATGCTTGTAAAAGCATTCACAGTATTGTTCTTCTAATCTTTATTATTAGTGTGAATGCTTGTAAAAGCATTCACAGTATTGTTCTTCTACTCTTTATTATTAGTGTGAATGCTTGTAAAAGCATTCACAGTATTGTTCTTCTAATTAGTGTGAATGCTTGTAAAAGCATTCACAGTATTGTTCTTCTAATCTTTATTAGTGTGAATGCTTGTAAAAGCATTCTCAGTATTGTTCTTCTAATCTTTATTATTAGTGTGAATGCTTGTAAAAGCATTCTCAGTATTGTTCTTCTAATCTTTATTATTAGTGTGAATGCTTGTAAAAGCATTCACAGTATTGTTCTTCTAATCTTTATTATTAGTGTGAATGCTTGTAAAAGCATTCACAGTATTGTTCTTCTAATTAGTGTGAATGCTTGTAAAAGCATTCACAGTATTGTTCTTCTAATCTTTATTAGTGTGAATGCTTGTAAAAGCATTCACAGTATTGTTCTTCTAATCTTTATTATTAGTGTGAATGCTTGTAAAAGCATTCACAGTATTGTTCTTCTAACTAGTGTGAATGCTTGTAAAAGCATTCACAGTATTGTTCTTCTAATCTTTATTATTATTAGTGTGAATGCTTGTAAAAGCATTCACAGTATTGTTCTTCTAATCTTTATTCTTCTATTTTATTATTTTTATATATTCCGTACGTTTTTTGTACTCTATCTCCTTCAAAACCGTTCAACTTAGAAAAACCATTCAAACACCATTAGATTCCTCTTCTTTTGGACATGACTGCTTCTATTTTTCTCATTTATAACATTTATATTTTTAAAATTATTCAACTTTTTTCAACAAAAATTTCCCATGTATTTCAATGGGGAGACCCTTCAAATTCTCCTTCAAATTACTCCTCTTTAAACTGTATCTACTTCTACATACATTGACGTAGAACCACCATTCAAACTTTAAAATGAAGACAAGACATTCAACTATTCAACTTGTATTTATCTTTTCAATATCTATTATACTTTTTCTTCAGTTCCAGTTTAAGTTTCATGATGTTTTTTCACCCATTTCAGAGTTTATAATGGGTGTGTATGGGACGGAATGTTGGGGCTAGAGTGAGACAGCTCAACTGCTAGAGTGAGAGGAACAAAAAAATTAATCTTAAAATCTTTTTTAAAACTGCTGCTGTGTCCGCAGCGTTTGCTCTTCAGGTATGATTTTACCCTCAAAACGTAGCCATCGCTGTCCTCTTTCATCCAATGTGTTTATTATTGTACTAGGTGTTATGGTTCTTTCATAAATGTCACCAAAGCACAGCCTCCTCCCTCCAACTCCTCCATAGACTCTAATGTTAAAATGGCTCTGAAGGTTCGTTTGAAAATCAGAAGAGCATGGTGTTTTTACACTGTCACCACGTCCATATAATAAACTCCACAAGCATAAAAACTGAGAATGTGGTAGACTGGACATTGCTGTCGCTCACGGTGAAAGAATTTTGTCAGTACCACGTGTACTTTTCATTTGGGAGCGATTTGTTTGGGGCTGACTTTTCTGTTCATTTTAAGCAGCAAAAGTGAGGTGCATGTCTGTGTGCGTGTGTATGGAGCCATTGGGTGCAGTCACTATAGCAACCAGGCTCACACCCGCCTGCCTAACGAGCTCTCTCTCACTCTGCCAAGATTCATCTTAAACACTTCTCTTTCAACTGCTGCTGTGTCCACAGTGTTTGCTCTACAGCCATCATTTTACCCTCAAAATGTGACCATCATTGCTCTCTTTCCAACACCATGTCTTTCAAAGCTCAGACATTTAAACTTTTAAAACTGTATGGATTCAAGTGGCGGGATCACATTTTAGTCATTCAGTGATTCAAAGAATATGAACTTTTAATATTCATTTAGATGTTTTCTGACTCTAAATTTTCTTTTCTCATTTCTAAGGTTTTTCTAATTTACAATTAAAACATTTTCAGCTTTCTTCCAACTTGTTCTTCTGTGTAAACTTCAGCTTTTAGCACTTCAGCACTTTTGTTTTCAGATTAAATTCTGTTTCTTTTTATCTCATTGAAACTTTTTAACTTACAATTCAGCAATTAATTCATTTCAGTGCATACATTCAGATTCAAGCATTCACACTGCAGTTTCTTCAGAAAATGCACTTTCTAGTTATATTTAGTGTGAATGCTTGTAAAAGCATTCACAGTATTGTTCTTCTAATCTTTATTATTAGTGTGAATGCTTGTAAAAGCATTCACAGTATAGTTGTTGTAATCTTTATTATTATTATTATTATTATCTATTCCGTACGTTTTTTGTAGTCCTACTACTTCAAAACCGTTCAACTTAGAAAAACCATTCAAACACCGTTAGATTCCTCTTCTTTTGGACATGACTGCTTCTATTTTTCTCATTTTTAACATTTATATTTTTAATTTTATTCAACTTTTTTCAACAAAAATTTCCCATGTATTTCAATGGGGAGACCCTTCAAATCCTCATTCAACTTACTCATTTTTAAACTCCTACTACTTCCACATACATTGACATAGATCCACCATTCAAACTTTAAAACGAAGACAAGACATTCAACTATTCAACTTGTATTTATCTTTTCAATATCTGTTATACTTTTTCTTCAGTTCCAGTTTAAGTTTCATGATGTTTTTTCAGCCATTTCAGAGTTTATAATGGGTGTGTATGGGACGGAATGTTGGAGGTTAGAGTGAGAGCTTCAACTGCCAGAGTGAGAGGTGCGAAAAAATTAATCTTAAAATATTTTTTAAAACTGCTGCTGTGTCCGCAGCGTTTGCTCTACCGGTCTGATTTTACCCTCAAAACGTAGCCATCGCTGTCCTCTTTCATCCAATGTGTTTACTATTGTCCTAGGTGTTATGGTTCTTTCATAAATGTCACCAAAGCACAGCCTCCTCCCTCCAACTCCTCCATAGACTCTAATGTTAAAATGGCTCAGAAGGTTCGTTTGAAAATCAGAAGAGCATGGTGTTTTTACACTGTCACCACGTCCATATAATAAACTCCACAGGCATGAAAACTGAGAATTAGGTAGACTAGACATTGCTGCCGCTCACGGTGAAAGAATTTCGTCAATAGGACCTGTACTTTTCATTTGGGAAGGATTTGTTTGGGGCTGACGTTTCTGTTCATTTTAAGCAGCAAAAGTGAGGTGCATGTCTCTGTGCGTGTGTATGGAGCCCCTGGCTCAGTCACTATAGCAACCAGGCTCACACCTGCCTGCCTAACGAGCTCTGTCTCTCACTGTGCCAAGATTCATCTTAAACACTTCTCTTTCAACAGCTGCTGTGTCCACAGTGTTTGCTCTACAGCCATCATTTTACCCTCAAAACGAAGCCATCGTTGTTCTCTTTCCAACAGCGTGTCTTTCAAAGCTCAGAGATGTAAACCTTTAAAACTGTGTGGATCCAAATGGAGGGATCATATTTTAGTCATTCAGTGATTCAAAGAATATGAACTTTTAATATTCATTCAGATGTTTTCTGACTCTAAATAGTCTTTTCTCATTACTCAGGTTTTTCTAATTTACATTTAAAACATTTTCAGCTATTTTCCAACTTCTTCTCTGTGCTTGTCAGCTTTTAGCAGTTCAGCACTTTTGTTTTCAGGTGAAAATTTCTGTATTTTTCATCTCATTCAACATTTTTAACTTAAAATTCAGCAATTAATTCTTTTCAGTGCATATATTCAGATTCAAGCATTCACACTGCAGTTTCTTCAGAAAATGCACTTTCTAGTTATATTTTATTATATATTCCGTACGTTTTTTGTACTGTATCTCCTTCAAAACCGTTCAACTTAGAAAAACCATTCAAACACCATTAGATTCCTCTTCTTTTGGACATGACTGCTTCTATTTTTCTCATTTTTAACATTTATATTTTTAATTTTATTCAACTTTTTTCAACAAAAATTTCCCATGTATTTCAATGGGGAGACCCTTCAAATCCTCATTCAACTTACTCATTTTCAAACTGTATCTACTTCAACATACGTTGACATAGAGCCACCATTCAAACTTTAAAACGAAGACAAGACATTCAACTATTCAACTTGTATTTATCTTTTCAATATCTGTTATACTTTTTCTTCAGTTCCAGTTTAAGTTTCATGATGTTTTTTCAGCCATTTCAGCGTTTATAATGGGTGTGTATGGGACGGAATGTTGGGGCTAGAGTGAGACAGCTCAACTGCTAGAGTGAGAGGAGCGAAAAAATTAATCTTAAAATCTTTTTTAAAACTGCTGCTGTGTCCGCAGCGTTTGCTCTACAGGTATGATTTTACCCTCAAAACGTAGCCATCGCTGTCCTCTTTCATCCAATGTGTTTACTATTGTGCTAGGTGTTATGGTTCTTTCATAAATGTCACCAAAGCACAGCCTCCTCCCTCCAACTCCTCCATAGACTCCAATGTTAAAATGGCTCAGAAAGTTCCTTTGAAAATCAGAAGAGCAGGCTGTCTTTACACTGTCACCACGTCCATATAATAAACTCCACAGGCATGAAAACTGAGAATTAGGTAGACTAGACATTGCTGCCGCTCACGGTGAAAGAATTTTGTCAATACGACTTATACTTTTCATTTGGGAGCGATTTGTTTCGGCCTGACTTTTCTGTTCATTTTAAGCAGCAAAAGTGAGGTGCATGTCTGCGTGTGTATGGGGCCATTGGGTGCAGTCACTATAGCAACCAGGCTCACACCTGCCTGCTTAACGAGCTCTCTCTCTCACTGTGCCAAGATTCATTTTAAACACTTCTCTTTCAACTGCTGCTGTGTCCACAGTGTTTGCCCTACAGCCATCATTTTACCCTCAAAACGTCGCCATCGATGTTCTCTTTCCAACAGCATGTCTTTCAAAGCTCAGAAATATAAACTTTTTAAACTGTGTGGATCCAAGTGGAGGGATCACATTTCAGTCATTCAGTGATTCAAAGAATATGAACTTTTAATATTCATTCAGATGTTTTCTGACTCTAAATTTTCTTTTCTCATTTCTTAGGTTTTTCTAATTTACATTTAAAACATTTTCAGCTCTTTTCCAACTACTTCTCTGTGGATGTCAGCTTTTAGCAGTTCAGCTTTTTTGTTTTCAGGTGCAAATTTCTGTATTTTTCATCTCATTCAACATTTTTAACTTAAAATTCAGCAATTAATTCATTTCAGTGCATACATTCAGATTCAAGCATTCACACTGCAGTTTCTTCAGAAAATGCACTTTCTAGTTTATTATATATTCCGTACGTTTTTTGTACTGTATCTCCTTCAAAACCGTTCAACTTAGAAAAACCATTCAAACACCGTTAGATTCCACTTCTTTTGGACATGACTGCTTCTATTTTTCTCATTTTTAACATTTATATTTTTAATTTTATTCAACTTTTTTCAACAAAAATTTCCCATGTATTTCAATGGGGAGACCCTTCAAATCCTCATTCAACTTACTCCTCTTTAAACTGTATCTACTTCCACATACATTGACATAGAGCCACCATTCAAACTTTAAAACGAAGACAAGACATTCAACTATTCAACTTGTATTTATCTTTTCAATATCTATTATACTTTTTCTTCAGTTCCAGTTTAAGTTTCATGATGTTTTTTCAGCCGTTTCAGAGTTTATAATGGGTGTGTATGGGACGGAATGTTGGGGCTAGAGTGAGACAGCTCAACTGCTAGAGTGAGAGGAGCAAAAAAATTCATCTTAAAATATTTTTTAAAACTGCTGCTGTGTCCGCGGCGTTTGCTCTACAGGTATGATTTTACCCTCAAAACGTAGCCATCGCTGTCCTCTTTCATCCAATGTGTTTACTATTGTACTAGGTGTTATGGTTCTTTCATAAATGTCACCCATGCACAGCCTCCTCCCTCCAACTCCTCCATAGACTCTAATGTTAAAATGGCTCAGAAGGTTCGTTTGAAAACCAGAAGTACAGGCTGTCTTTACACTGTCACCATGTCCATATAATAAACTCCACAAGCATGAAAACTGAGAATTAGGTAGACTGGACATTGCTGTCGCTCATGGTGAAAGAATTTTGTCAATAGGACCTGTACTTTTCATTTGGGAGCGATTTGTTTCGACCTGACTTTTCTGTTCATTTAAGCAGCAAAAGTGAGGTGCATGTCTGTGCGCGTGTGTATGGAGCCAGTGGGTGCAGTCACTATAGCAACCAGGCTCACACCTGCCTGCCTGCCTAACGAGCTCTCTCTCACTCTGCCAAGATTCATCTTAAACACTTCTCTTTCAACTGCTGCTGTGTCCACAGTGTTTGCTCTACAGCCATCATTTTACCCTCAAAATGTGACCATCATTGCTCTCTTTCCAACACCATGTCTTTCAAAGCTCAGACATTTAAACTTTTAAAACTGTATGGATTCAAGTGGCGGGATCACATTTTAGTCATTCAGTGATTCAAAGAATATGAACTTTTAATATTCATTTAGATGTTTTCTGACTCTAAATTTTCTTTTCTCATTTCTAAGGTTTTTCTAATTTACAATTAAAACATTTTCAGCTTTCTTCCAACTTGTTCTTCTGTGTAAACTTCAGCTTTTAGCACTTCAGCACTTTTGTTTTCAGATTAAATTCTGTTTCTTTTTATCTCATTGAAACTTTTTAACTTACAATTCAGCAATTAATTCATTTCAGTGCATACATTCAGATTCAAGCATTCACACTGCAGTTTCTTCAGAAAATGCACTTTCTAGTTATATTTAGTGTGAATGCTTGTAAAAGCATTCACAGTATTGTTCTTCTAATCTTTATTATTATATTTTATTATATATTCCGTACGTTTTTTGTACTGTATCTCCTTCAAAACCGTTCAACTTAGAAAAACCATTCAAACACCATTAGATTCCTCTTCTTTTGGACATGACTGCTTCTATTTTTCTCATTTTTAACATTTATATTTTTAATTTTATTCAACTTTTTTCAACAAAAATTTCCCATGTATTTCAATGGGGAGACCCTTCAAATCCTCATTCAACTTACTCATTTTCAACTGTATCTACTTCAACATACGTTGACATAGAGCCACCATTCAAACTTTAAAACGAAGACAAGACATTCAACTATTCAACTTGTATTTATCTTTTCAATATCTGTTATACTTTTTCTTCAGTATGGATCCAGTTTAAGTTTCATGATGTTTTTTCAGCCATTTCAGCGTTTATAATGGGTGTGTATGGGACGGAATGTTGGGGCTAGAGTGAGACAGCTCAACTGCTAGAGTGAGAGGAGCGAAAAAATTAATCTTAAAATCTTTTTTAAAACTGCTGCTGTGTCCGCAGCGTTTGCTCTACAGGTATGATTTTACCCTCAAAACGTAGCCATCGCTGTCCTCTTTCATCCAATGTGTTTACTATTGTGCTAGGTGTTATGGTTCTTTCATAAATGTCACCAAAGCACAGCCTCCTCCCTCCAACTCCTCCATAGACTCCAATGTTAAAATGGCTCAGAAAGTTCCTTTGAAAATCAGAAGAGCAGGCTGTCTTTACACTGTCACCACGTCCATATAATAAACTCCACAGGCATGAAAACTGAGAATTAGGTAGACTAGACATTGCTGCCGCTCACGGTGAAAGAATTTTGTCAATACGACTTATACTTTTCATTTGGGAGCGATTTGTTTCGGCCTGACTTTTCTGTTCATTTTAAGCAGCAAAAGTGAGGTGCATGTCTGCGTGTGTATGGGGCCATTGGGTGCAGTCACTATAGCAACCAGGCTCACACCTGCCTGCTTAACGAGCTCTCTCTCTCACTGTGCCAAGATTCATTTTAAACACTTCTCTTTCAACTGCTGCTGTGTCCACAGTGTTTGCCCTACAGCCATCATTTTACCCTCAAAACGTCGCCATCGATGTTCTCTTTCCAACAGCATGTCTTTCAAAGCTCAGAAATATAAACTTTTTAAACTGTGTGGATCCAAGTGGAGGGATCACATTTCAGTCATTCAGTGATTCAAAGAATATGAACTTTTAATATTCATTCAGATGTTTTCTGACTCTAAATTTTCTTTTCTCATTTCTTAGGTTTTTCTAATTTACATTTAAAACATTTTCAGCTCTTTTCCAACTACTTCTCTGTGGATGTCAGCTTTTAGCAGTTCAGCTTTTTTGTTTTCAGGTGCAAATTTCTGTATTTTTCATCTCATTCAACATTTTTAACTTAAAATTCAGCAATTAATTCATTTCAGTGCATACATTCAGATTCAAGCATTCACACTGCAGTTTCTTCAGAAAATGCACTTTCTAGTTTATTATATATTCCGTACGTTTTTTGTACTGTATCTCCTTCAAAACCGTTCAACTTAGAAAAACCATTCAAACACCGTTAGATTCCACTTCTTTTGGACATGACTGCTTCTATTTTTCTCATTTTTAACATTTATATTTTTAATTTTATTCAACTTTTTTCAACAAAAATTTCCCATGTATTTCAATGGGGAGACCCTTCAAATCCTCATTCAACTTACTCCTCTTTAAACTGTATCTACTTCCACATACATTGACATAGAGCCACCATTCAAACTTTAAAACGAAGACAAGACATTCAACTATTCAACTTGTATTTATCTTTTCAATATCTATTATACTTTTTCTTCAGTTCCAGTTTAAGTTTCATGATGTTTTTTCAGCCGTTTCAGAGTTTATAATGGGTGTGTATGGGACGGAATGTTGGGGCTAGAGTGAGACAGCTCAACTGCTAGAGTGAGAGGAGCAAAAAAATTCATCTTAAAATATTTTTTAAAACTGCTGCTGTGTCCGCGGCGTTTGCTCTACAGGTATGATTTTACCCTCAAAACGTAGCCATCGCTGTCCTCTTTCATCCAATGTGTTTACTATTGTACTAGGTGTTATGGTTCTTTCATAAATGTCACCCATGCACAGCCTCCTCCCTCCAACTCCTCCATAGACTCTAATGTTAAAATGGCTCAGAAGGTTCGTTTGAAAACCAGAAGTACAGGCTGTCTTTACACTGTCACCATGTCCATATAATAAACTCCACAAGCATGAAAACTGAGAATTAGGTAGACTGGACATTGCTGTCGCTCATGGTGAAAGAATTTTGTCAATAGGACCTGTACTTTTCATTTGGGAGCGATTTGTTTCGACCTGACTTTTCTGTTCATTTTAAGCAGCAAAAGTGAGGTGCATGTCTGTGCGCGTGTGTATGGAGCCAGTGGGTGCAGTCACTATAGCAACCAGGCTCACACCTGCCTGCCTGCCTAACGAGCTCTCTCTCACTCTGCCAAGATTCATCTTAAACACTTCTCTTTCAACTGCTGCTGTGTCCACAGTGTTTGCTCTACAGCCATCATTTTACCCTCAAAATGTGACCATCATTGCTCTCTTTCCAACACCATGTCTTTCAAAGCTCAGACATTTAAACTTTTAAAACTGTATGGATTCAAGTGGAGGGATCACATTTTAGTCATTCAGTGATTCAAAGAATATGAACTTTTAATATTCATTTAGATGTTTTCTGACTCTAAATTTTCTTTTCTCATTTCTAAGGTTTTTCTAATTTACAATTAAAACATTTTCAGCTTTCTTCCAACTTGTTCTTCTGTGTAAACTTCAGCTTTTAGCACTTCAGCACTTTTGTTTTCAGATTAAATTCTGTTTCTTTTTATCTCATTGAAACTTTTTAACTTACAATTCAGCAATTAATTCATTTCAGTGCATACATTCAGATTCAAGCATTCACACTGCAGTTTCTTCAGAAATGCACTTTCTAGTTATATTTAGTGTGAATGCTTGTAAAGCATTCACAGTATTGTTCTTCTAATCTTATTATTATTTTATTATATATTCCGTACGTTTTTTGTACTGTATCTCCTTCAAAACCGTTCAACTTAGAAAAACCATTCAAACACCATTAGATTCCTCTTCTTTTGGACATGACTGCTTCTATTTTTCTCATTTTTAACATTTATATTTTTAATTTTATTCAACTTTTTTCAACAAAAATTTCCCATGTATTTCAATGGGGAGACCCTTCAAATCCTCATTCAACTTACTCATTTTCAAACTGTATCTACTTCACATACGTTGACATAGAGCCACCATTCAAACTTTAAAACGAAGACAAGACATTCAACTATTCAACTTGTATTTATCTTTTCAATATCTTTATACTTTTCTTCAGTTCCAGTTTAAGTTTCATGATGTTTTTCAGCCTTTCAGAGTTTATAATGGGTGTGTATGGGACGGAATGTTGGGGCTAGAGTGAGACAGCTCAACTGCTAGAGTGAGAGGAGCGAAAAAATTAATCTTAAAATCTTTTTTAAAACTGCTGCTGTGTCCGCAGCGTTTGCTCTACAGGTATGATTTTACCCTCAAACGTAGCCATCGCTGTCCTCTTTCATCCAATGTGTTTACTATTGTGCTAGGTGTTATGGTTCTTTCATAAATGTCACCAAAGCACAGCCTCCTCCCTCCAACTCCTCCATAGACTCCAATGTTAAATGGCTCAGAAAGTTCCTTTGAAAATCAGAAGAGCAGGCTGTCTTTACACTGTCACCACGTCCATATAATAAACTCCACAGGCATGAAAACTGAGAATTAGGTAGACTAGACATTGCTGCCGCTCACGGTGAAAGAATTTTGTCAATACGACTTATACTTTTCATTTGGGAGCGATTTGTTTCGGCCTGACTTTTCTGTTCATTTTAAGCAGCAAAAGTGAGGTGCATGTCTGCGTGTGTATGGGGCCATTGGGTGCAGTCACTATAGCAACCAGGCTCACACCTGCCTGCTTAACGAGCTCTCTCTCTCACTGTGCCAAGATTCATTTTAAACACTTCTCTTTCAACTGCTGCTGTGTCCACAGTGTTTGCCCTACAGCCATCATTTTACCCTCAAAACGTCGCCATCGATGTTCTCTTTCCAACAGCATGTCTTTCAAAGCTCAGAATATAAACTTTTTAAACTGTGTGGATCCAAGTGGAGGGATCACATTTCAGTCATTCAGTGATTCAAAGAATATGAACTTTTAATATTCATTCAGATGTTTTCTGACTCTAAATTTTCTTTTCTCATTTCTTAGGTTTTTCTAATTTACATTTAAAACATTTCAGCTCTTTCCAACTACTTCTCTGTGGATGTCAGCTTTAGCAGTTCAGCTTTTTTGTTTTCAGGTGCAAATTTCTGTATTTTTCATCTCATTCAACATTTTTAACTTAAAATTCAGCAATTAATTCATTTCAGTGCATACATTCAGATTCAAGCATTCACACTGCAGTTTCTTCAGAAAATGCACTTTCTAGTTTATTATATATTCCGTACGTTTTTTGTACTGTATCTCCTTCAAAACCGTTCAACTTAGAAAAACCATTCAAACACCGTTAGATTCCACTTCTTTTGGACATGACTGCTTCTATTTTCTCATTTTAACATTTATATTTTAATTTTATTCAACTTTTTCAACAAAAATTTCCCATGTATTTCAATGGGGAGACCCTTCAAATCTCATTCAACTTACTCCTCTTTAAACTGTATCTACTTCCACATACATTGACATAGAGCCACCATTCAAACTTAAAACGAAGACAAGACATTCAACTATTCAACTTGTATTTATCTTTTCAATATCTATTATACTTTTCTTCAGTTCCAGTTTAAGTTTCATGATGTTTTTCAGCCGTTTCAGAGTTTATAATGGGTGTGTATGGACGGAATGTTGGGGCTAGAGTGAGACAGCTCAACTGCTAGAGTGAGAGGAGCAAAAATTCATCTTAAAATATTTTTTAAAACTGCTGCTGTGTCCGCAGCGTTTGCTCTACAGGTATGATTTTACCCTCAAAACGTAGCCATCGCTGTCCTCTTTCATCCAATGTGTTACTATTGTGCTAGGTGTTATGGTTCTTTCATAATGTCACCAAAGCACAGCCTCCTCCCTCCAACTCCTCCATAGACTCCAATGTTAAAATGGCTCAGAAGTTCTTTGAAAATCAGAAGAGCAGGCTGTCTTACACTGTCACCACGTCCATATAATAAACTCCACAGCATGAAAACTGAGAATTAGGTAGACTAGACATGCTGCGCTCACGGTGAAAGAATTTGTCAATACGACTTATACTTTTCATTTGGGAGCGATTTGTTTCGCCTGACTTTCTGTTCATTTAAGCAGCAAAAGTGAGGTGCATGTCTGCGTGTGTATGGGCCATTGGGTGCAGTCACTATAGCAACCAGGCTCACACCTGCCTGCTAACGAGCTCTCTCTCTCACTGTGCCAAATTCATTTAAACACTTCTCTTTCAACTGCTGCGTGTCCACAGTGTTTGCCTACAGCCATCATTTTACCCTCAAAACGTGCCATCGATGTTCTCTTTCCAACAGCATGTCTTTCAAGCTCAGAAATTAAACTTTAAACTGTTGGATCCAAGTGGGGATCACATTTAGTCATTCAGTGATTCAAAGAATATGAACTTTTAATATTCATTCAGATGTTTTCTGACTCTAAATTTTCTTTCTCATTTCTTAGGTTTTTCTAATTTACATTAAACATTTCAGCTCTTTTCCAACTATTTCTCTGTGGATGTCAGCTTTAGCATTCACTTTTTGTTTTCAGGTGCAAATTCTGTATTTTTTCATCTCATTAACATTTTTAACTTAAAATTCAGCAATAATTCATTTCAGTGCATACATTCAGATTCAAGCATTCACACTGCAGTTTCTTCAGAAAATGCACTTCTAGTTTATTATATATTCCGTACGTTTTTGTACTGTATCTCCTTCAAAACCGTTCAACTTAGAAAAACCATTCAAACACCGTTAGATTCCCTTCTTTTGGACATGACTGCTTTTTTTCTCATTTTTAACATTTATATTTTTAATTTTATTCAACTTTTTTCAACAAAAATTTCCCATGTATTTCAATGGGGAGACCCTTCAAATCTCATCAACTTACTCATTTTCAAACTGTATCTACTTCAACATACGTTGACATAGAGCCACCATTCAAACTTTAAAACGAAGACAAGACATTCAATATTCAACTTGTATTTATCTTTTCAATATCTTTATACTTTTTCTTCAGTTCCAGTTTAAGTTTCATGATGTTTTTCAGCCGTTTCAGAGTTTATAATGGGTGTGTATGGACGGAATGTTGGGCTAGAGTGAGACAGCTCAATGCTAGAGTGAGAGGAGCGAAAAAATTAATCTTAAAATCTTTTTAAAACTGCTGCTGTGTCCGCAGCGTTTGCTCTACAGGTATGATTTTACCCTCAAAACGTAGCCATCGCTGTCCTCTTTCATCCAATGTGTTTACTATTGTACTAGGTGTTATGGTTCTTTCATAAATGTCACCAAAGCACAGCCTCCTCCTCCAACTCCTCCATAGACTCCAATGTTAAAATGGCTCAGAAGTCCTTTGAAAATCAGAAGAGCAGGCTTCTTTACACGTCACCACGTCCATATAATAAACTCCACAGGCATGAAAACTGAGAATTAGTAGACTAGACATTGCTGCCGCTCACGGTGAAAGAATTTTGTCAATACGACTTATACTTTTCATTTGGAGCGATTTGTTTCGGCCTGACTTTTCTGTTCATTTTAAGCAGCAAAAGTGAGTGCATGTCTGCTGTGTATGGGCCATTGGTGCAGTCACTATAGCAACCAGGCTCACACCTGCCTGCTTAACGAGCTCTCTCTCTCACTGTGCCAAGATTCATTTAAACACTTCTCTTTCAACTGCTGCTGTGTCCACAGTGTTTGCCTACAGCCATCATTTTACCCTCAAACGTCGCCATCGATGTTCTCTTTCCAACACTTGTCTTTCAAAGCTCAGAATATAACTTTTTAAACTGTGTGGATCCAAGTGAGGGATCACATTTTAGTCATTCAGTGATTCAAAGAATATGAACTTTAATATTCATTCAGATGTTTCTGACTCTAAATTTCTTTTTCTCATTTCTTAGGTTTTTCTAATTTACATTTAAAACATTTTCAGTCTTTTCCAACTACTTCTCTGTGGATTGTCAGCTTTAGCAGTTCAGCTTTTTTGTTTTTCAGGTGCAAATTTCTGTATTTTTCATCTCATTCAACATTTTTAACTTAAAATTCAGCAATTAATTCATTTCAGTG
>NW_020328503.1:0-29731 GCF_001858045.2 Oreochromis niloticus
CAATCAGGTGCCAGGACATCTTAAAGCCTTACCTGACCAACAGAGACCCATCAGAGTGGTTCTGACCAACGGCGTGGCTGGTGTTGGAAAACCTTCTCAGTGCAGAAGTTCACTCTGGACTGGGCAGAGGGCTTGGAGAACCAACATGTCAGTGTGGTGGTTCTGCTTTCATTCAGGGAGCTGAACTGATCAGAGATGAGCAGTACAGTCTTCTGGAGCTGCTCCATGTTTTCCATCCAACATTACAGAAGGTCACAGCAGAGAAGCTGGCTGTCTCTCAGCTTTTGTTCATCTTTGACGGCCTGGATGAAAGCAGACTTTCATTGGATTTCACCAACAGGAAGCTGCTGTCTGATGTCACACAGAAGTCATCAGTCAGCCAGCTGCTGACAAACCTCATCCAGGGGAATCTGCTTCCCTCGGCTCTCGTCTGGATAACTTCCCGACCTGCAGCAGCCAATCAGATCCCTCCTACATGTGTTGACAGGCTAACAGAAGTACGAGGCTTCACTGACGCCCAGAAGGAGGAGTACTTCAGGAGGAGATTCAGTGATGAAGAGCTGTCCAGCAGAATCATCTCCCACATGAAGACATCCAGGAGCCTCCACATCATGTGTAGTATCCCAGTCTTCTGCTGGATCACTGCTACAGTTCTGGAGCACATGTTGACTACAGAGCAGAGAGGAGAGCTGCCCAAGACCCTGACTGACATGTACTCACACTTCCTGCTGGTTCAGACAAAGAGGAAGAAGAACAAGTACCATGAGGGACATGAGACGAGTCCACAGGAGCTGACGGAGGCTGACAGGGAAGTTCTTCTGAAGCTGGGGAGGCTGGCGTTTGAACATCTGGAGAAAGGAAACATCATGTTCTACCAAGAAGACCTGGAGCAGTGTGGTCTGGATGTGACAGAGGCCTCGGTGTACTCAGGAGTTTGTACAGAGATCTTCAAAAGAGAGTGTGTGATCTTCCAGAAACCAGTCTACTGCTTTGTTCATCTGAGCATTCAGGAGTTTCTGGCTGCAGTCTACATGTTCCACTGTCACACCAACAGGAAGACAGAGGTGCTGAAGATTTCTAAACAAAATCAAAAAGTGATCATTTTTGATAACAGATCTCTCACTGATGTTTTAGAGTCATGAGAAATCCCCAGAGTAAAATGGCCACCTGGACCTGTTTGTTCGCTTCCTTCATGGCCTCTGTCTGGAGTCCAACCAGAGACTCTTAGTAGGTCTGCTGGGTCAGACAGAGATCAGTCCAGGAACCATCCAGAGAGTCATCAACAACCTGAAGAGATGAACAGTGATAAATCTCTCCTGACAGAAGCATCAACATCTTCCACTGTCTGATGGAGATGAACACCTCTCATATCAGGAGATCCAAGAGTTCCTGAAGTCAGAGAACAGATCAGAGGAACTCTCTGAGATCCAGTGCTCAGCTCTGGCCTTCATGCTGCAGATGTCAGAGGAGGTTCTGGATGAGTTGGACCTGCAGAAGTACAACACATCAGAGCAGGGACGACAGAGACTGATTCCAGCTGTGAGGAACTGCAGAAAGGCTCGGTGAGTCCAGATGTGATCATTAACATCATTGATCAGTGTAGGTTAGTAGTTTAATTTGAAAATAAAATCAGATTGTAAGCACAAAGTGTTTGTGTCCGTACGCTGCAACCTTCCACACCATCCTTTATTGTACAGACTCAGCAGCAGCTCCATGGATCCCAAATCCAAGAGTGTCACATCCATGCAGTCACAGCTGTTTCCACCATGTTCCACTGATATTAATCCTGTTCAATGACACGTTTCATATCAGTGAATATGTTCTTTAGGACGTCCACTGACATGTTAAGTGTCCTGCTGGAAATCACTCAAATCATCCATGAAATCCATGAAAAATCCTTTAGTGTTTCTAACTTCACCTCTGTCCTCTCTCTCTCTCCATCCTCCTCACTGCTTCTTTCACTGATAATCACACAAACATCGTATTCAGCTACAAAATAAACAAATAATATCATCTGATGATCATTATTATAAGAGCAGGATCCATATTTGATATCAGAGTAACACACTGCTTGGTTATGTGCAGTCATCATCAGTGACTGTGGTCAAACAGAAGCTCTCTGATTGGTGCTGACCTTGGTCACCTGTCCACTCTCACCTGTTTGTGTTTGCTCTCTCTTTGCTGTCTCCATCCTCTCTCCTTTCTCTCCCTCTCTGTCTTTGTACCGTCACTCAGGTCCAATGGAAACAGTGACATTTACAAACCAATCAAAGACAAACTGATCCATGTCAGGTTATAACAATATTCAAAGTGAATACAGGCTGCTGCTGGACACAGACAGGTAACATCATTTGACTTGCTGTCACCTGGATCTGGACTCATAAACACTGAAGCCCTGAACAGGAATACAAATCATTTTCTGCCAACTAGCGACACACCAGCAGATAATGGCTCAGAAAGCTAAAATGAGCCAATCATTTCTGTGTTTAGTTCCCTGAAATCAGCTGATATCAGCAGCTCTGAGTTCATTCATCATTATTGTCCAGTGATGAGATTTCTGCTCCGTTTGGTAACAGTCAGCAGGTTTTCCTGCGTGTGGACGTGAACAGTCGTACCTGACAGCAGGTAGCAAACAGAGATCATCTTTCCAGCTGGAACTCTTCACTGAGCTGAACTCATTCAAAATGTTCTGGAGTCAAAACAGGAAACAGTCCAAATGTGTGTCTTCACTCTGACTCTGGATCAGATCTCAGTGACAGACTGTGGACATTATGGAAGCCTAAATGTGACACCATCTTCCTCCTTCATCTGCAGATTAAAGCCAAACAAAGATTCTCATTAAAAGTCTGCAGGTCTGAGAGAGACTCAATCGTTGTTCATGTCAAACACAGTAAGAGGAGCTGAAGCACAGATGTGAAGAGCAGATTCATCAGATTATGACCTCACTCTGTTTTGTCTTCATATACATTCAGTCTGTGTTTATAATGCAGATTTTCTGCTTTTATAATAACACATTTTATATTTTCTATCATCACAGACTGACTCGTGTCGACTCTCAGAGTCTCACTGTGAAGTTGTGGCCTCAGCTCTGAAGTCCAACCCCTCCCATCTGACAGAGCTGGACATGAGTGGAAAGCCTGCAGGATTCAGCAGTGAAGCTTCTGTGTGCTGGACTGGAGAGTCCAAACTGTCGACTGGAGACTCTGAGGTGAGTTCACTGACTGCGGCTGTTGTGTTTTTCTATATTTCAGGTCTTGATTGATGTTTGAAACTTTCTTAGTTCCTAAATGTTCAGGATGTGTCTGAAGACAAATGTGAAGAAGTTGAGTGCTTTCAGAAATGTTGTGTCTTTCCAACGACT
The DNA here is from genome assembly GCF_001858045.2 of Oreochromis niloticus. Taxonomy (NCBI): domain Eukaryota; kingdom Metazoa; phylum Chordata; class Actinopteri; order Cichliformes; family Cichlidae; genus Oreochromis; species Oreochromis niloticus. The sequence continues at coordinate 3,362 of NW_020328503.1, forward strand.
GAACAACAGTTTTTCCTTTTGGCTCCAAACAGAAGTGACAGACTTGAGCAGGGTTCATTTAAAGGCTGACAGAAGTGGAGTGGTGACGGGGATGTTTGACAGGACAGTGTTTCAGCCTCCACAGGTTCATGTTGTGCTCCATCAGTCAGTGAAGATGAAGTCAGTGCTGATGAGGCTGTAGAGTGTGTGAGGGATGTGAATGAGGATGATGAAGATCTGATGATAGCAGATAAAAACAGGCTGCAGAGACTTTGAGCCATACAGGGCACACAGTGTGTGTACAGAACAGCTGAAATCATTCTGGAGGCCTCACTGGAATATGGAAGCATCACAGTACAGCTTCACTAAAGTCTCTGATATGAGAAATGAAGCAGCCAGAGCTTTTTCATGAGTGGAAATCCACTGTGACTGTGAGCTGCTGCTACAGCCTCCAGATTAGCCAGCAGCTCATCCTGCTCAACATTCTCACCAACTTTAATGGAAGTGTGATGTTTTCAGCTGGAGTGATGGTCAGGGTGGCCTCCTCTCCTCTTCTTCTCCTCTTCCTCTTTCATTTGTAAAGCCACTTCTGCTGCTTTCATTCATTTGGAAGTCCTGTAGCTGAGTTTGGGAGAGACTAACAGCCTCGGCAGCAGAGGGGAGAAAGCTGTAACACCACACTTTACTCTGTTCTACCTGTCACATCATTTATCAGGAAACAAATGTGCTCATGTTTTACTATGTTTGTCTTGAAGATGTAAGAAGATCACATGGTGCTTTTATTATTGTGTTGGTTTTTTCCTGTCTCTTGGATGGAGCCCAGCTGTGCGTGGCCCTGGGCCTGTGGTCAGAGTGTGTGCTGGATAATCCGGCCCAGGATGAGGCCAAACTGACATGGGATGAAATGTCTGTCAGATAATTGAGCTTAGTGTAGTTTCATTTCTGCACAATTTAAAACAACCAAAACTTCCCGCTTCCCGCTCCACCACAATCACCCACACATGCAGGGCCTTGGGTGGGGGTGTCACCAGGGTGCAGAGGAGGCATCCCCCCCCCCTGTCCCTTCTGGCTGCCTCTACCTCAATTTTATCCACAACTAGACATTCACATTACTCACACTCTCATTACACATACATATAGGATCTTGGGGTGGGCACGCTATATGGAATCCAATCACCATCAGGGTGTACACCTCACCCTGGCGTCGTTGCCCACTCTCAATTTTAACTACACGTAGACATTGAGGGCTAGCAGGAGGGCTATGCGCTTACCTGCTGCTCTCTGGCAGGTAGCTCCATGCCCTCCTGGGTTTTAAATGCACCTTAGAACAAACATACACCAACACTACATATGAGCGGGTGGAGGAAGGTTGGAGTCTTCTCACCCCCCTTCTCTGCGGCCTGTTGGAGCGGGGGGGGGCCAGGAGGAGGAGAGTTGGCCGTCCGACTGGGGTCTGGTATGTGGGGCCTCCCTACCGCTGCGGAGTCGGGGCGGTCTGCTTCTCCCACCTCAGGAAAAAGGTAACACCACCTGGGTCTGGGTGCAATTTCCTCCTCCAGGGGCAAGGTACCTAGATCCGGTTCTTAGAGTACGCTGGGAGTGTGATTGTGTGTACAGTGTCTCTTTATGTCTGTCTCCACGTTGGTCGAGTGTGGAGTAATTGCTTATGAGCATGAGGGTGGGAATGGATGTTTGTATCTGTGTGTGCCTGTATGTCTGTGTCTATATGTCAGGTTGGGTATCAGACGCCACCTCTGGGAACATCTCAGGCCCTCCAAGGTTTGGAGGCCTATCTCCCCCACCACTTCCCCTGCCGGTGGCAGACGCCTCAGACATCGGTGCGTTGGTGGTTCTTTGTGTAGGGATGGGCGCCAGGTACACACCGGCTCACTCCTTGCGGCTGCTTATCGGGCCTGGAGCCTGGGGCTCACTCGGGCCACTTCGGAGGTGGAGTGCCCTCGCCTCTCGGCCTACGGCTCGGTCACTCAGGCACAGCTGGCTGCCGGCGGAGCTCACAGGCGCGTCACTGCAACCCCCTCTGGCTTCTGCTCCGCGGCTGCTGAGTGACGCCTCATCTGGGACTCTCCTCAGCTCTTTCGGGGATAGTGGCGCGGCTGCCCCTCTGTTGGTCTTCCTTGTCTCTTGTGTTCTGGGGCCTCTGGATGTCTGGAGTTTCGATCTCCTCCATACCTGCTTCATGCCCTGGAGGACGGGGCAGTGGCCCCCACACCCTCTAGCACAGTGGTTCCCAAACTTTTTTTGCTGAGCCCCCTTGTTTAACAAGAAAAATGTTCGCGCCCCCCACCCCGCGCGTGCACGCGCGCACGCACACGCACGCACACATCCTTCAACCACACACACCCATATTTGCTCCATTGCGGTTATTTCACACCTCAAACATTTATTAAACAATTAAGCAAATACAAATAATCTGCAATAAATTACAGGTAGTAAGAAAATAAACTACCAACTCTTTACGCTCAGTCCGCACCTACACGGGTATTTTTGAACGCGCAGCTGTTTCGGGCACATGTAAACGGGGTATCGAATCACCGAGAACGGAGATTTTTTAAACTCCTTTTTTTGCGTTTATGTGTGGACAAGGACTACAGAGTTTGTCACGCAATGTCAAAGGTATGTGCCTTTTCACGTCACACTGTGCGCCACGTTATTGTTTACATGAGATGAATTGCAGAATGGCAGATAGAGACAAAATACTGTTAATCTGACTCTGCAGGTTTTACACGCTTACATATACAGGCCATTACTGTCCCTGCATTTAGAAAGGCAGAGGCATCACGGTGTAATTATTTACATGTAGTTGTTTTTTTTTCCTGTGTAATAATGTTCAACATTGCTATCAATACATTTTTCAAAAAACCCCTCTACAAAATGGGTTCAAAAACATAAACAACTGTGGGATACTGTTTGTCCGTGATTTGAACAGCCCAGCGCTGCTCCGATGCAGGGAAAACTAAGGGAGACCTACCTCAGCACTTGTGCAGGTGAGCCAAAGGGAAGATATGCTTCACCATATTTTCTAGTCTTTGGCTTAGAATGAAGTTGGTTTGGAAACATATTCAGCTTTGCTTCATCTCCTGCTTTGCGTTTGTGTGGGCGCCCCATGCTAGCAGTGTCCAAGCGTTGTTTTGTTTTTGTTTTTTTTCCCTTTTCATGCCGCGCCCCCTGCAATAGCTCTGCGCCCCCCTAGGGGGCGGGCCCCACACTTTGGGAACCACTGCTCTAGCAGATCATTACATGAAGGAACCTTTAAAAAAACAAGCGCGTCCATGCTCACAGGTGTACACACGGGTGATTACACACACAAACTACACCTTTTGGCTCCTACCTCAAAGCACACTGTGCGCTGTCGATCTTACGTGCTGCACAATAATGTTAACATTTAGTATTTACTGCCATATTCCCATAGATCATTGTGATGTTGTTTATCCTATTACTCTCGTTTTCTTCTGCTTGTTTTCTTTTTTCTTTTTCAACAGGTGATCCAGGTGATCGATATATGTATTTTTTTGTCTGCTTGCTCTGTTGGTTTTTGTTTTTGCCCTATTTTTCCCCGTCCTCTTCTCAGCTGTTTTCTTTCCCTCTTTCTTTCTCCAGTAAAGTCTGTCCCGTATTCAGCAAATGAAAATAAAAAACAATAAAAGGTGAATCAAATGGACCATTACGGCAAGGCTGGGATGGTCAGTTTGGTAAAGTAAATCCGTTGGGCATCTTTCTTTGCCTTTAGACAATAACTGATGGCAAAAGAGCCAAACGGGCCAAGCAAAAAAAAATAAAAAAATAAAAATAAAAATAAAAAAACCAAAACTTTGTTCTGTCTTTCTATGTTATACTGTAGACTTTCTTGATACTGTGTCCAAAAGGAGCAGCTTTTACTTTGAAGGGGAGGCGTCTCTGTTTCCTCTTCAGGTTGGATGATGGAAGCAAATGAGTGTGTGATGTTCTTTCAGTGTTGCACTTTGTAGACGCTCCCTGAGCACTGGTCTCACAGCCAGCTGCACATAGAGACCAGTGTTGTTAGTCCAGGTCAGAAGATGACTTGTTGGAATGAAAATGAGCTTGTAGTTTGTCTGCTTTAATCATGTGACTGGAAAAAGGTGTTGGACTTCAAATATGTCCGTTTCTTTCACACTTCACCTTTAAAAGTGAAGCCTTGTGGTTCCTGGAGGAAAAACACGACTTTTCAAGTCTTTGTCCTGTTTTTATGATAAATGTACGACTTTAATGTGAAACATTCAGAGTTTTTCTCTTGTTGTGTTTGTTTGAAGCTGCTTCCTGTTGGCTTCAGCTGTTTGTTTCCATTTTCTAAACTTCTACATTCTGAACCTTCTTCAGCTCTGAACAGATGATGAAACACTGAATGATTTCAAGCTCACACTTTGTCTAATAAACTTACATCTTTCATTCTTTATACAGATTGAAGAACTGTGGTTTGTCAGAGATCAGCTGTGATTATCTGGCAGCAGCACTGAAGTCCAACCCCTCCCATCTGAGACAGCTGGACTGAGCTACAACTACAAGCTGCAGGATTCAGGAGTGAAGCATCTGTGTGGTTTCCTGGAGAGTCCAGGATGTGGACTTGAAACTCTGAGGTCAGTCAGCATGTTTTAGTTGTGCTGAGATGAATATGATGTGAAAGTTGTGCTGACACTAAACTGCAGACATCAGGCTGATATTATACTGATCCACACTGAGGATCTTCATGGTAAAGTCTGTTTTCTTCTTCTCTGGTTTAGTCCATTGACTGCAGCAGAACAATGTTCACATTTCAAACAGTGAGACTCAACGTATGGCCCGCGGCCCACACGCGGCCTGCCCACCTTTCCTGATTCAGAGAGAGGGGACCCTGATTAACTGTGTAGTGTTCTTCCTCACAGTTCTAAGTATCAGACACAACAATGAATAATCCACAGCTGACTGTCTTTAGCAGGTCAAAGGTCACGGCACACAGCAGACAGTGGGAAATATTCTAATTCTGATCATTTATCAGCACATATCCATATGTATAAAACAAAGCTGACACTGTGAGACTTGATCAGAGGTGTGATCATCACAGCAGAGGCCTTTGTGTCAAAGTCACTGAGGATCAAACAGAAACACATGAAGCAGATTTTCCTCTTCTGGCTTTTATAGCAGATAACCTTCAAAATATTCTGCAGTCGATCAAAAACTGAAGCAAACCATGAATCAACATGTGAACATGAGCTGATGCTGCTGAAGTGAAGCAAAGTTACAGAGGTTTGATTACAGACACAGCTGAGAGTTTGTAATCTGTCATCATTTTAAAAGGTTTCAATTTCTTCAGTATTGAACAGCAGAAATGAGGCTTTGTTTTCAGAGGCCGACAGCAGTGAACACAACAGCAGACTGGTGCGTAATAAGCAGTGAATAATGCAGAAAACAGATTTTTGAAGGTAAACTGTTCTTGAAGTACACTGAGAGAGAGAGAGCTGTGCAGGAAGTAAAGGTCAAAGTCAGAGAGAATTCATGACGATGTTCATCAAACGTAAAGCGTAGTTTGGATCTTCTTTTGCTGCTGGTTCACTCAGTTTTGGTTGGAGACAGATGAAACCTGCAGCTTCAGGATCTGTGAGCTGTCCACTTTCAGCCCCGACGGCGTGTCCGTGTACGTGCCGTCGAGTGAACGATCCACGCTCTGTGTTTCCATCTTTGTGTGTTTAGCTGCTCTCATTTACTGTTTTATCTGTTTGCTTGTTGTTGAAATACTTTTGGGAGCTTTAACCTGAGATTCTGGCAAAATACATTTATATTAAAAATCCATTCAGGATTGAATGAATCAACATCGCTTTATTCAAATTAAAACCATTTAAATAGGAAAATCCATTTTTTACAGCCGCCTCTAATGCTGGGTAATGTCAGCTGGTCCATGTGCAGCTGGCTGTGAGGCTCAGGGAGCGTCTACAAAGTGCAACACTGAAAGAACATCATCCATAAATATTGAGGAATAACTGGACTCTCATACAGCGAGACTCAAATGCCTTTAAACATCAGCTTATCCTGCTGATCCAAGTCCAACACTGAGTTTGTAAAAACATGTTTGTCAATCATTTTGTTTGGTTTCTGAGGAAAATGATTCAATAACTTGCTGCTAATACACAACATTTCATCATATTTCCTCATAACCCTCTTTTGTCTGACCATTTGATCCCATTTGAATTTGCAATAAAGGATCCACAGAGTTTGGTGACAATAATGACAGTAGATGTTTGTGTGAAAGTGCTGGAAGCAAATGAGTGTGTGATGTTCTTTCAGTGTTGCACTTTGTAGACGCTCCCTGAGCACTGGTCTCACAGCCAGCTGCACATAGAGACCAGTGTTGTTAGTCCAGGTCAGAAGATGACTTGTTGGAATGAAGATGAGCTTGTAGTTTGTCGGCTTTAATAATGTGACTGGAAAAAGGTGTTGGACTTCAAATATGTCCATTTCTTCACACTTCACCTTTAAAGTGAAGCCTTGTGGTTCTGGAAGGAAAAACACGACTTTTTCAAGTCTTTGTCCTGTTTTATGATAAATGTACGACTTTAATGTGAAACGTTCAGAGTTTTTTCTCTTGTTGTGTTTGTTTGAAGCTGCTTCCTGTTGGCTTCAGCTGTTTGGAGTTTCCATTTTCTAAACTTCTACATTCTGAACCTTCTTCAGCTCTGAACAGATGATGAAACACTGAATGATTTCAAGCTCACACTTTGTCTAATAAACTTACATCTTTCATTCTTTATACAGATTGAGGGCTGTGGTTTGTCAGAGATCAGCTGTGATTATCTGGCAGCAGCACTGAAGTCCAACCCCTCCCATCTGAGAGTGCTGGACCTGGTAGTGACTCCTGGTCTTCGACTACAACAAGCTGCAGGATTCAGGAGTGAAGCATCTGTGTGGTTTCCTGGAGAGTCCAGGATGTGGACTTAAACTTCTGAGGTCAGTCAGCATGTTTTAGTTGTGCTGAGATGAATATGATGTGAAAGTTGTGCTGACACTAAACTGCAGACATCAGGCTGATATTATACTGATCCACACTGAGGATCTTCATGGTAAAGTCTGTTTCTTCTTCTCTGGTTTAGTCCATTGACTGCAGCAGAACAATGTTCACATTTCAAACAGTGAGACTCAACGTATGGCCCGCGGCCACACGCGGCCTGCCCACCTTTCCTGATTCAGAGAGAGGGGACCCTGATTAACTGTGTAGTGTTCTTCCTCACAGTTCGAAGTATCAGACACAACAATGAATAATCCACAGCTGACTGTCTTTAGCAGGTCAAAGGTCACGGCACACAGCAGACAGTGGGAAATATTCTAATTCTGATCATTTATCAGCACATATCCATATGTATAAAACAAACACTGTGAGACTTGATCAGAGGTGTGATCATCACAGCAGAGGCCTTTGTGTCAAAGTCACTGAGGATCAAACAGAAACACATGAAGCAGATTTTCCTGTTCTGCCTTTTTATAGCAGATAACCTTCAAAATATTCTGCAGTCGATCAAAACTGAAGCAAACCATGAATCAACATGTGAACATGAGCTGATGCTGCTGAAGTGTTACAGAGGTTTGATTACAGACACAGCTGAGAGTTTGTAATTAAAAGGTTTCAATTTCTTCAGTATTGAACAGCAGAAATGAGGCTTTGTTTTCGGAGGCCGACAGCAGTGAACACAACAGCAGACTGGTGCGTAATAAGCAGTGAATAATGCAGAAACTGATTTTTGAAGGTAAACTGTTCTTGAAGTACACTGAGAGAGGTAAGAGAGATGTCATCAAGTACGTAGTTTGGATCTTCTTTCACTCAGTTTTGGTTGGAGACAGATGAAACTGCAGGATCTGTGAGCTGTCCGCCCGACGGCGTGTCCGTGTACGTGCCGTGAGTGACGATCCACGCTCTGTTTTGTGTTTAGCTGCTCTCATTACTGTTTTATGTTTGCTTGTTGTTGAAACTTTTGGGAGCTTTAACCTGAATTCTGGCAATACATTATATTAAAATCATTCAGGATTGAATGAATCAACATCGCTTTATTCAATTAAAACCATTTAAATAGGAAAATCCATTTTTTACAGCCGCTCTAGCTGGGTAATGTCAGCTGGTCCATGTGCAGCTGGCTGTGAGGCTCAGGGGTCTACAAAGTGCAACACTGAAGAACATCATCCATAATATTGAGGAATAACTGGACTCTCATACAGCGAAGCTCAACTTCAGCTTATCCTGATCCAAGTCCAACATGAGTTTGTGTTTGTCAATCATTTGTTTTTGGGGGATTCAATAACTTGCTGCTAATACAAACATTTCATCATATTCCTCATAACCCTCTTTTGTCTGACCATTTGATCCATTTGAATTTGCAATAAAGGATCCACAGAGTTTGGTGACAATAATGACAGTAGATGTTTGTGTGAAAGTGCTGGAAGCAAATGAGTGTGTGATGTTCTTTCAGTGTTGCACTTTGTAGACGCTCCCTGAGCACTGGTCTCACAGCCAGCTGCACATAGAGACCAGTGTTGTTAGTCCAGGTCAGAAGATGACTTGTTGGAATGAAAATGAGCTTGTAGTTTGTCTGCTTTAATCATGTGACTGGAAAAAGGTGTTGGACTTCAAATATGTCCATTTCTTTCACACTTCACCTTTAAAAGTGAAGCCTTGTGGTTCCTGGAAGGAAAAACACGACTTTTTCAAGTCTTTGTCCTGTTTTTATGATAAATGTACGACTTTAATGTGAAACATTCAGAGTTTTTTCTCTTGTTGCTTTCTGTTGGCTCATTTTCTAAACTTCTACATTCTGAACCTTCTTCAGCTCTGAACAGATGATGAAACACTGAATGATTTCAAGCTCACACTTTGTCTAATAAACTTACATCTTTCATTCTTTATACAGATTGATGGCTGTGGTTTGTCAGAGATCAGCTGTGATTATCTGGCAGCAGCACTGAAGTCCAACCCCTCCCATCTGAGAGAGCTGGACCTGAGTACACAACAACTGCAGGATTCAGGAGTGAAGCATCTGTGTGGTTTCCTGGAGAGTCCAGGATGTGGACTTGAAACTCTGAGGTCAGTCAGCATGTTTTAGTTGTGCTGAGATGAATATGATGTGAAAGTTGTGCTGACACTAAACTGCAGACATCAGGCTGATATTATACTGATCCACACTGAGGATCTTCATGGTAAAGTCTGTTTTCTTCTTCTCTGGTTTAGTCCATTGACTGCAGCAGAACAATGTTCACATTTCAAACAGTGAGACTCAACGTATGGCCCGCGGCCCACACGCGGCCTGCCCACCTTTCCTGATTCAGAGAGAGGGGACCCTGATTAACTGTGTAGTGTTCTTCCTCACAGTTCTAAGTATCAGACACAACAATGAATAATCCACAGCTGACTGTCTTTAGCAGGTCAAAGGTCACGGCACACAGCAGACAGTGGGAAATATTCTAATTCTGATCATTTATCAGCACATATGCATATGTATAAAACAAACACTGTGAGACTTGATCAGAGGTGTGATCATCACAGCAGAGGCCTTTGTGTCAAAGTCACTGAGGATCAAACAGAAACACATGAAGCAGATTTTCCTCTTCTGGCTTTTTATAGCAGATAACCTTCAAAATATTCTGCAGTCGATCAAAAACTGAAGCAAACCATGAATCAACATGTGAACATGAGCTGATGCTGCTGAAGTGAAGCAAAGTTACAGAGGTTTGATTACAGACACAGCTGAGAGTTTGTAATCTGTCATCATTTTAAAAGTTTCAATTTCTTCAGTATTGAACAGCAGAAATGAGGCTTTGTTTTCGGAGGCCGACAGCAGTGAACACAACAGCAGACTGGTGCGTAATAAGCAGTGAATAATGCAGAAAACAGATTTTGAAGGTAAACTGTTCTTGAAGTACACTGAGAGAGAGAGAGCTGTGCAGGAAGTAAAGGTCAAAGTCAGAGAGAATTCATGACATGTTCATCAAACGTAAAGCGTAGTTTGGATCTTCTTTTGCTGCTGGTTCACTCAGTTTTGGTTGGAGACAGATGAAACCTGCAGCTTCAGGATCTGTGAGCTGTCCACTTTCAGCCCCGACGGCGTGTCCGTGTACGTGCCGTCGAGTGAACGATCCACGCTCTGTGTTTCCATCTTTGTGTGTTTAGCTGCTCTCATTTACTGTTTTATCTGTTTGCTTGTTGTTGAAATACTTTTGGGAGCTTTAACCTGAGATTCTGGCAAAATACATTTATATTAAAATCCATTCAGGATTGAATGAATCAACATCGCTTTATTCAAATTAAAACCATTTAAATAGGAAAATCCATTTTTTACAGCCGCCTCTAATGCTGGGTAATGTCAGCTGGTCCATGTGCAGCTGGCTGTGAGGCTCAGGGAGCGTCTACAAAGTGCAACACTGAAAGAACATCATCCATAAATATTGAGGAATAACTGGACTCTCATACAGCGAGACTCAAATGCCTTTAAACATCAGCTTATCCTGCTGATCCAAGTCCAACACTGAGTTTGTAAAAACATGTTTGTCAATCATTTTGTTTGGTTTCTGAGGAAAATGATTCAATAACTTGCTGCTAATACACAACATTTCATCATATTTCCTCATAACCCTCTTTTGTCTGACCATTTGATCCCATTTGAATTTGCAATAAAGGATCCACAGAGTTTGGTGACAATAATGACAGTAGATGTTTGTGTGAAAGTGCTGGAAGCAAATGAGTGTGTGATGTTCTTTCAGTGTTGCACTTTGTAGACGCTCCCTGAGCACTGGTCTCACAGCCAGCTGCACATAGAGACCAGTGTTGTTAGTCCAGGTCAGAAGATGACTTGTTGGAATGAAAATGAGCTTGTAGTTTGTCTGCTTTAATCATGTGACTGGAAAAAGGTGTTGGACTTCAAATATGTCCATTTCTTTCACACTTCACCTTTAAAAGTGAAGCCTTGTGGTTCCTGGAAGGAAAAACACGACTTTTTCAAGTCTTTGTCCTGTTTTTATGAGAAATGTACGACTTTAATGTGAAACATTCAGAGTTTTTTCTCTTGTTGTGTTTGTTTGAAGCTGCTTCCTGTTGGCTTCAGCTGTTTGGAGTTTCCATTTTCTAAACTTCTACATTCTGAACCTTCTTCAGCTCTGAACAGATGATGAAACACTGAATGATTTCAAGCTCACACTTTGTCTAATAAACTTACATCTTTCATTCTTTATACAGATTGGGACTGTGGTTTGTCAGAGATCAGCTGTGATTATCTGGCAGCAGCACTGAAGTCCAACCCCTCCCATCTGAGAGAGCTGGACCTGAGTAACAACAACAACTGCAGGATTCAGGAGTGAAGCATCTGTGTGGTTTCCTGGAGAGTCCAGGATGTGGACTTGAAACTCTGAGGTCAGTCAGCATGTTTTAGTTGTGCTGAGATGAATATGATGTGAAAGTTGTGCTGACACTAAACTGCAGACATCAGGCTGATATTATACTGATCCACACTGAGGATCTTCATGGTAAAGTCTGTTTTCTTCTTCTCTGGTTTAGTCCATTGACTGCAGCAGAACAATGTTCACATTTCAAACAGTGAGACTCAACGTATGGCCCGCGGCCCACACGCGGCCTGCCCACCTTTCCTGATTCAGAGAGAGGGGACCCTGATTAACTGTGTAGTGTTCTTCCTCACAGTTCTAAGTATCAGACACAACAATGAATAATCCACAGCTGACTGTCTTTAGCAGGTCAAAGGTCACGGCACACAGCAGACAGTGGAAATATTCTAATTCTGATCATTTATCAGCACATATCCATATGTATAAAACAAACACTGTGAGACTTGATCAGAGGTGTGATCATCACAGCAGAGGCCTTTGTGTCAAAGTCACTGAGGATCAAACAGAAACACATGAAGCAGATTTTCCTCTTCTGGCTTTTTATAGCAGATAACCTTCAAAATATTCTGCAGTCGATCAAAAACTGAAGCAAACCATGAATCAACATGTGAACATGAGCTGATGCTGCTGAAGTGAAGCAAAGTTACAGAGGTTTGATTACAGACACAGCTGAGAGTTTGTAATCTGTCATCATTTTAAAAGGTTTCAATTTCTTCAGTATTGAACAGCAGAAATGAGGCTTTGTTTTCGGAGGCCGACAGCAGTGAACACAACAGCAGACTGGTGCGTAATAAGCAGTGAATAATGCAGAAAACAGATTTTGAAGGTAAACTGTTCTTGAAGTACACTGAGAGAGAGAGAGCTGTGCAGGAAGTAAAGGTCAAAGTCAGAGAGAATTCATGACGATGTTCATCAAACGTAAAGCGTAGTTTGGATCTTCTTTTGCTGCTGGTTCACTCAGTTTTGGTTGGAGACAGATGAAACCTGCAGCTTCAGGATCTGTGAGCTGTCCACTTTCAGCCCCGACGGCGTGTCCGTGTACGTGCCGTCGAGTGAACGATCCACGCTCTGTGTTTCCATCTTTGTGTGTTTAGCTGCTCTCATTTACTGTTTTATCTGTTTGCTTGTTGTTGAAATACTTTTGGGAGCTTTAACTGAGATTCTGGCAAAATACATTTATATTAAAATCCATTCAGGATTGAATGAATCAACATCGCTTTATTCAAATTAAACCATTTAAATAGGAAAATCCATTTTTTTACAGCCGCCTCTAATGCTGGGTAATGTCAGCTGGTCCATGTGCAGCTGGCTGTGAGGCTCAGGGAGCGTCTACAAAGTGCAACACTGAAAGAACATCATCCATAAATATTGAGGAATAACTGGACTCTCATACAGCGAGACTCAAATGCCTTTAAACATCAGCTTATCCTGCTGATCCAAGTCCAACACTGAGTTTGTAAAAACATGTTTGTCAATCATTTTGTTTGGTTTCTGAGGAAAATGATTCAATAACTTGCTGCTAATACACAACATTTCATCATATTTCCTCATAACCCTCTTTTGTCTGACCATTTGATCCCATTTGAATTTGCAATAAAGGATCCACAGAGTTTGGTGACAATAATGACAGTAGATGTTTGTGTGAAAGTGCTGGAAGCAAATGAGTGTGTGATGTTCTTTCAGTGTTGCACTTTGTAGACGCTCCCTGAGCACTGGTCTCACAGCCAGCTGCACATAGAGACCAGTGTTGTTAGTCCAGGTCAGAAGATGACTTGTTGGAATGAAAATGAGCTTGTAGTTTGTCTGCTTTAATCATGTGACTGGAAAAAGGTGTTGGACTTCAAATATGTCCATTTCTTTCACACTTCACCTTTAAAAGTGAAGCCTTGTGGTTCCTGGAAGGAAAAACACGACTTTTTCAAGTCTTTGTCCTGTTTTTATGAGAAATGTACGACTTTAATGTGAAACATTCAGAGTTTTTTCTCTTGTTGTGTTTGTTTGAAGCTGCTTCCTGTTGGCTTCAGCTGTTTGGAGTTTCCATTTTCTAAACTTCTACATTCTGAACCTTCTTCAGCTCTGAACAGATGATGAAACACTGAATGATTTCAAGCTCACACTTTGTCTAATAAACTTACATCTTTCATTCTTTATACAGATTGAGGAGCTGTGGTTTGTCAGAGATCAGCTGTGATTATCTGGCAGCAGCACTGAAGTCCAACCCCTCCCATCTGAGAGAGCTGGACCTGAGTACTACAAAACAAGCTGCAGGATTCAGGAGTGAAGCATCTGTGTGGTTTCCTGGAGAGTCCAGGATGTGGACTTGAAACTCTGAGGTCAGTCAGCATGTTTTAGTTGTGCTGAGATGAATATGATGTGAAAGTTGTGCTGACACTAAACTGCAGACATCAGGCTGATATTATACTGATCCACACTGAGGATCTTCATGGTAAAGTCTGTTTTCTTCTTCTCTGGTTTAGTCCATTGACTGCAGCAGAACAATGTTCACATTTCAAACAGTGAGACTCAACGTATGGCCCGCGGCCCACACGCGGCCTGCCCACCTTTCCTGATTCAGAGAGAGGGACCCTGATTAACTGTGTAGTGTTCTTCCTCACAGTTCTAAGTATCAGACACAACAATGAATAATCCACAGCTGACTGTCTTTAGCAGGTCAAAGGTCACGGCACACAGCAGACAGTGGGAAATATTCTAATTCTGATCATTTATCAGCACATATCCATATGTATAAAACAAAGCTGACACTGTGAGACTTGATCAGAGGTGTGATCATCACAGCAGAGGCCTTTGTGTCAAAGTCACTGAGGATCAAACAGAAACACATGAAGCAGATTTTCCTCTTCTGGCTTTTTATAGCAGATAACCTTCAAAATATTCTGCAGTCGATCAAAAACTGAAGCAAACCATGAATCAACATGTGAACATGAGCTGATGCTGCTGAAGTGAAGCAAAGTTACAGAGGTTTGATTACAGACACAGCTGAGAGTTTGTAATCTGTCATCATTTTAAAAGGTTTCAATTTCTTCAGTATTGAACAGCAGAAATGAGGCTTTGTTTTCGGAGGCCGACAGCAGTGAACACAACAGCAGACTGGTGCGTAATAAGCAGTGAATAATGCAGAAAACAGATTTTTGAAGGTAAACTGTTCTTGAAGTACACTGAGAGAGAGAGAGCTGTGCAGGAAGTAAAGGTCAAAGTCAGAGAGAATTCATGACCATGTTCATCAAACGTAAAGCGTAGTTTGGATCTTCTTTTGCTGCTGGTTCACTCAGTTTTGGTTGGAGACAGATGAAACCTGCAGCTTCAGGATCTGTGAGCTGTCCACTTTCAGCCCCGACGGCGTGTCCGTGTACGTGCCGTCGAGTGAACGATCCACGCTCTGTGTTTCCATCTTTGTGTGTTTAGCTGCTCTCATTTACTGTTTTATCTGTTTGCTTGTTGTTGAAATACTTTTGGGAGCTTTAACCTGAGATTCTGGCAAAATACATTTATATTAAAAATCCATTCAGGATTGAATGAATCAACATCGCTTTATTCAAATTAAAACCATTTAAATAGGAAAATCCATTTTTTACAGCCGCCTCTAATGCTGGGTAATGTCAGCTGGTCCATGTGCAGCTGGCTGTGAGGCTCAGGGAGCGTCTACAAAGTGCAACACTGAAAGAACATCATCCATAAATATTGAGGAATAACTGGACTCTCATACAGCGAGACTCAAATGCCTTTAAACATCAGCTTATCCTGCTGATCCAAGTCCAACACTGAGTTTGTAAAAACATGTTTGTCAATCATTTTGTTTGGTTTCTGAGGAAAATGATTCAATAACTTGCTGCTAATACACAACATTTCATCATATTTCCTCATAACCCTCTTTTGTCTGACCATTTGATCCCATTTGAATTTGCAATAAAGGATCCACAGAGTTTGGTGACAATAATGACAGTAGATGTTTGTGTGAAAGTGCTGGAAGCAAATGAGTGTGTGATGTTCTTTCAGTGTTGCACTTTGTAGACGCTCCCTGAGCACTGGTCTCACAGCCAGCTGCACATAGAGACCAGTGTTGTTAGTCCAGGTCAGAAGATGACTTGTTGGAATGAAAATGAGCTGTAATTTGTCTGTCTTTTACAACTGGAAAAATGATTCAAGGACTTGTCACAGAACAGAGATTCAAATCTCCAAAATCCAACTGTGCATCAGGACATATCTGAAACTTGCACAGTTTCCTGTTTGAAGCTGCTTCCTGTTGGCTTCAGCTGTTTGGAGTTTCCATTTTCTAAACTTCTACATTCTGAACCTTCTTCAGCTCTGAACAGATGATGAAACACTGAATGATTTCAAGCTCACACTTTGTCTAATAAACTTACATCTTTCATTCTTTATACAGATTGAGGCTGTGGTTTGTCAGAGATCAGCTGTGATTATCTGGCAGCAGCACTGAAGTCCAACCCCTCCCATCTGAGAGAGCTGGACCTGAGCTACAACAAGCTGCAGGATTCAGGAGTGAAGCATCTGTGTGGTTTCCTGGAGAGTCCAGGATGTGGACTTGAAACTCTGAGGTCAGTCAGCATGTTTTAGTTGTGCTGAGATGAATATGATGTGAAAGTTGTGCTGACACTAAACTGCAGACATCAGGCTGATATTATACTGATCCACACTGAGGATCTTCATGGTAAAGTCTGTTTTCTTCTTCTCTGGTTTAGTCCATTGACTGCAGCAGAACAATGTTCACATTTCAAACCTTCAAAGAAGAAGAAAAATCCTCCACTGGATAATTCACTGTGAAACTCTCCAACTCTTCATTCCACCTTAAAGTCTGTCTGACACTGAAATCCAAAGCAAAATGTGCGTTTGCTTTACAGACAGCAGTCCAACACAAACATACACACATCATCCAAAACACAGTCCAACATCCAAATCTCCTCCACTGCCAGCATGAATGATGGGAAAGAGAAGGAGGAACACTCTGACATTCAGGGTTAGAATGAGTTTCATGAAGCAGACTGTGAAGATCAAAGCTGCATTAGAAGCTTACATGAATGAATGAGTGGACAGAAGTGGACAGAGATCATCTGAAGCACTTCAAAGGCTTTAAATCAGCACATTTCTCTTTATTCTTTATCAACTCTGTTAGTTTCTCTCAGTTTTCTGTGGAATGAAGCTAACAGCAGGCTAATAAGATGCTGACCAATAGGTTTCTATTAAAGGTTGTAATTTGTATCTGAAAAAGTGCTTTGGCTCAGCAGGGATCAGCTTACAGGTAGAATACAGCTGCTGGATGGGATTAGCATGTCATAGCTATCTACCAAACTGCTAACTGGGGATTTCAGGCCATCTATGGATCATTTTTGCTAACTGTTTATTCAGCTTAGGCTCACAGGGCTGCAGCCTGTGCCCTAGCTGTCATAGGGCAAGAGGCGTGGTCCACCTGCACAGGTGAGCAGTCCATCACAGGGCCAACAGAGAGAGACAGAGAAGCACTCTCTCACATCCACACCTACAGCCAATTTAGAAGCACCAATGAACCTAAGCAGCATTTCATTGGACTGTGGGAGAACATCCAACCTCCACAGAAAGGCCAACAAGCTTCAACCTACAACCTTCTTGCTTTAAGGCACTAGTGCGAACCACTTTTCCCCATTTCAGCCCAAATCCTGCATCTTCCTGTTTCTGACTCCAGGCCAGCTCCACTAACACTTTCTCATCAGACACTGCCACCTAGTGGAGGAAGTCTTAGTTCCATTTGAAGCTTCAGATTACAGTTAGTTCCTTTACAAAGAGGTGGAGGTGGTGGGGCCACAGCACCATCATCACTGAGTGCCATAGGACACTTAACCTTTGTTTCCATATGCTGGGAACTTCCTGTTGTTCCAAGGAGGACTGGAAAATGTGTGAAAATCTCCCAGTCAGTTCCTCACAGCACACTTCAATCATTTCCCTCCCACAGCATCAGGACCAGGGCTTTTTCTCTCTTTGGTCCCACTAAGAGATTTCCACACAAACACCTCATCAGTGGGACTCTCAGAGCTACCAGCCCTTTGCTACAATCACAAAGCTCTTCATTGAAATCAATGATATCAAAGCTGGAATCCAATGAGTCCAAGTCTTCTGCTGATTCAGCATCACATTCATCTTTGCTCCTTGTTCTGCATCCCCACCATGGACTTCATTCCTTTCCAAGCCAGCCTTGAGTGTCCTTTATTCAGCTCATCCTCTGCTTTACTTTTACACCTGATTTTAGCTGCTTTATCTCTCTTTCAACAAGTTTCTGTGCCTCAATCTTTTTCTTCTCTCCCTCATAACAAGACAGCTTCTTCTGCCTGAGAACATGTTGGAGTGATTTACTAATCCAGGGCTGCTTATTGGGGAAAATACTTCCTGTTTTCAAAGTAATCCCCATTTTTCCCAGAAAGAAATGTAAGTAGAAATCGATGATCTAAGTGAGAACATGAGCCTTTAAAAAGTCCCAGTGGGTGCAGTCAAAGCAGTCCCTCAGTCCCAGTATAGAGTCTTTGGTCCAGACTGGAACACTGTGTGCCCAGTTTGAGCTCTCTTCAGTCCTGTGACCTGACAGACCCAGAGGGGCCATCACATCACATGAGCTCCCCTAATGGAGCCACAACACATGTCCAATACTTAGTCTGTCTTGTTGGACCAACTGGAAGAAATGATTCAAGGACTTAGTCACAGAACAGAGATTCAAATCTCCAAAATCCAACTGGCTGCATCAGGACATATAGTCTGAAACTCTGCACAGTTTCCTGTTTGAAGCTGCTTCCTGTTGGCTTCAGCTGTTTGGAGTTTCCATTTTCTAAACTTCTACATTCTGAACCTTCTTCAGCTCTGAACAGATGATGAAACACTGAATGATTTCAAGCTCACACTTTGTCTAATAAACTTACATCTTTCATTCTTTATACAGATTGAGGCTGTGGTTTGTCAAGATCAGCTGTGATTATCTGGCAGCAGCACTGAAGTCCAACCCCTCCCATCTGAGAGAGCTGGACCTGGGAACAACCTGAAGGATCCAGATGTGAAGCAGCTGTCTGATCTTCAGCAGAGTCCAGACTACAGACTGGAGACTCTGGGTAAGTAGAGTGATGGAGTGAGTGGGTGGTGCTGTCAGCAGTATTGTACTAAACACAGTCAGTATGAAACAAAGATCCAGTGTTTCCTGTAAAGCTGCAGCTTCTCAGTGAAGCTGTGAGAGGAGAATGGTGACAGGCTTCAGGATTGGACACAAACACTTCCTGTTTCTGACCTTTATGGTCACCATAGTAACGGCTGACACGCTCTGATCAAACACTGTCAACAGCCAATCAGCTCTCTGAACAAAGCAGCACGCAGACCAATGACTGCATTCATTTCCAAGTTTAAAGCAGTGAAGAACACAGTCTGTAGGTGAGGAAGACTTTAGTGAGAGCAGATGTTTGGATGGAATTCCTCCAGTTAACAGCTGGAACCGTCCATCTGGATTGTTGGGCTTGTTGTTGGGGTTCCTACAGAGCTCAGAGTGGACACACCAAGGTTCTTCTAATGAATGAAAGTCCAAACTCAAACTAGGAGGGAAAAACATTTTCATCAACTTCAATAAAAATCCAAAGATTAGAAAAAGTGAAGCAACAATGAGTCCTAGTACAGTCCCAGCACTGAAGTCCCTGCTGCTCTTTATACTGGATGTGCTGCATCACTGACTGACAGCTGATGAAGAGTCTCTGGAAACACTCGTTTATCTCCTCTGCTCTTCCTTCTTCTCTCTGCAGGTGGAGGGATGATGGTAAACAGGACGGTGTGTGTGCTGAGAGAGGAGCAGCTGTGTCCTGATGATCCAGAGAGGTTGAAGCAGCAGCAGCTTGTGTGTAGAGACGCTCTGACTGGGCCATGTTACTGGGAGGTGGAGAGGAGAGCTTCATCCAGCAGTGACTGACAGAGGAATGAAGTGCAGATGACTGTCAGTGCTGCAGAGTGAACTGCTCTGAGAACAGCTCCACTGTCAGACACAATGTAGAGTCCAGCATCATCCCTGTGTGTCCCTCTGGATCTGACAGAGGATCATCAGTGTATCTGGACTGCTCTGCTGCTGCTCTGTCCTTCTACAGTCTCTGCACAGTCTCTGTCTGACTCTGGCTTCAGACCCTCCTGGATCAAACTCACCTGGAAAGACTTTCAAACATCACTCAATAGATTTGAATACAGAATAGATTTGATATATACTGTAGATGTACTGTAGAGTTGCAGTTTGTCACTTGTAAATACAGTCTGTGAGCAGCTCTGAGCTGAAAGATCTTTCTAGAAACACCAAATGTTTTCACTCTTCTGTTGCTTTTTCATATATTTCCACAACATTAATATTGATCCCACCTGTCTCACCTGTTTCATGCTTTTATACATAAGAACAGGACACGTGTGATCTGAGCGCTGCTGTGGTTGCTGTGCTGCACGTCTTCATTTAGATAACAGAGACATCTAGTGGTTCAGAGGGAGAACTGCAGGAATCAAAGGAAGGAAGGAGTGATGAGTGTGTGTTTGGTGGAAATGATCAGTCCTGGAGTCTTTTCTGTTCTGATCATTATTCCTATGTGTGGCACAATAAACGAAAAACATCCTCCTCCTCCTCCTCCTCCTCCTCCTCTGTCTCTAACAGAGCAGCAGTGTATGTGGACTGTCCTGCTGGCACTCTGTCCTTCTACAGAGTCTCCTCTGACACTCTGATCCACCTCCACACCTTCAACACCACATTCACTCAAACTCTTTATCCTGGATTTGGATTCCAGTATCAATCTGATATTTTGGGAATGAAGAGATCTTTAAGAAGAGTTTTGGAGGGCACTGAGTCTGGGTCAGTGACTCTGTGTAGTTAGTCTTACCTGTTAGAGAAACAGCTCAGTCTGTACATGTCTGTGTCTTTCACTCTGAAACACATGATGAGATTCATGGATTCAGTCAGTTGATGTTTTAAACTCAATGATTCACAAATTCTTATTCAACACAAGTTTGGTGAGCAGCAGGGCTCATCCTCATTTTTATTTTGTGCATTATAATGATGAAATAACTTTGTCATGTCTGTGGTGGCCTTTGGAGAATTAAACCATCCTTTAGAAACTAGATATAAATGTCATATTTCCAACATTGATATTTTTCTGTGTTTCAGACGACAATGAAAAGATAAAGAACAGTCTGTAAATCATAAGTTATCAATTCAAATGATTATTAAAGCCACAAGAGAAGCTTCCTGTTATTTGTACCACTCACCTGGTCATGTGATGCAGCTGTGCAGCCAATCATAACTGACCTCACTTTCTACTTTGATATTTCCATGGTGAATGGACTGATTCTTGTTTAACACGTTCATACTCTGATGGATGCATCGGAGAGGGTTAGTGTCTTGCTCAAGGATACTTGTGTGCCAGCTGGAGCAGTCAGGGATTGAACCACCAACCTTCTGATCATTAGATGCCTTGCTCTATCTCCTGAGCTACAGCATCATCAAAGTTCTTTCTTAAATCCTCTCTGAGAGGAGCTCAAACACGAGAAAGAGATGAAAGTGAGTGAAGAGAGTGGACTCATTAGTAAAATGAAAAACAGCCAGCGCTGATGTTTAAGACAAGTGAGGTAACAGAAATACTATATAGGCAGTGGTCACCATGGCAACATCAATGTCGGTTGCTACGTATTGTATTGATCCTGATCTGTGAGCCTCATATCAGGATATGCTGTTGTTTGTATTTGTTTCATTGTTACCATTTTTGTGTCTTTTTAACAAACTACTTTTATCTTGCCATCGTTTGTCAGAGAGTCAAACTAAATTTGGTTCATCTTTCTACAATAAAAACATATCTTCATCTTAATTATTGTATGTGCAGAGTTGTAGTTACTCACAGTGACCACTGGAGGCATGTGATCCTGATAGTTTCCCTGGAAGCGTCCAGTTCATCCACATTAATGAAGCTGTTGGTGATTAACGCTCATCTGTACAACTTTAACAACAATATTAAACATTTAATCGCTCTACAAACAGTTTGATGTATAAACTGTGTCTTAAAGGATCAAAGTAAATGTCACATTGAAAGCAGATTTCACTGTAATGTCCTCTGTTGAAATATTCCAAATATAATCTGGCTTGGTAATGATTCATATATTGTCCACGCAGACTAAAGCAGTAGGAGATGAGATGGAAAACAATTAGAAGATCTTACTCTTTAATGTCACAATTCCTGTTCCTCTTTGTATGTAACATAACAACATACATGAACAGCTGCAGCAGCTGAGGCGAGGAGAGAGGCAGCAACGAGAAACTGGAAGAAGGAGACCAACAACACCACCTGTGGAAATCTCCCAATCAAGCGTCATCATATCAGCATTTCATCAAAAGCACACATGCTCGACCTGACAATGCAGAGGTGTGGCAAATCATTGAAATCATTTATTAAACAAATACATCAAAATAAGAGTGGAGCTGCAATGAAAGAGAAGTGAACTTTCTTCAGTTAACACAAAGTTTCCCTGACAGGTGACATTTAATAAAGTGACTTATTAGCACACACACATTCAGAGGCAGTCTACAGGAGCAGAGCTGCCAGCTATTCAGCAAATGTCTCCCTGCAATCCTCACTGCAACACCTACATTGAAAATGAAACCAGCTCTACTGTTCACGCATGAAAAGTCGTGTGAATAACCAGTTTTCCTCAGATCTCTGTTTTGTAACTCTGAAGTCTGAACTTTGGATTTTTGCATCCTGTTTGTACTGATAACTGTCAGTGGATGATTTTGATCCCAAAGAAATCTTTAACACACATGTAGTGATGGGACGTGTGCACTGAAACAATGGTTAGGAAACAGAAATCGCCTGAGAATCTGCTCATGTTTAAGATTTCTTCTTTACAAACATTTTCTGTGGCTGTTCCCAGTATGACCAGTGATACAAAGCATGGAAAATGGGGATTAGTTCATTCAGACAAATACACTTTTTAAAATGTAAATAAAGAAATGAATCAATAAAATAAAAAGTAAAAGAAATAAAAAATAAGGGTCTGAGCGTCTGTCTCACTGTATCCATGGCAACAATTTACTTTCTGTTCCTTCATATCAGAACCACATCTTTGAAATCAAAAACATTTAAGATTCAAATTCAACCACAGATGTGTTCAATTAAATATTAAATGAGCTCTGAGCAGTGCAATGTTTTTATCACTGTCCAAATTTGAACTCTAAGTAATATTTTAAAAAAGCAACACGCACACACACACGCACACAGACAGACACACACACACACACACACACACACACAGACACACACAGAACACAACACACACACACACACACACACACACACAGACACACACAGAGACACAACACACACACACACTCACACACAACACACAACACACACACACTCACACTTACACACACACACACACACACACACAGCATGCAGACATGATTTAGGTGATGATAATATAACGACTGCACAGACCTGTGGGATGATTCATGTCCTTTCTTACTCTATGCAATGATGAACTTCTTGCTTCAGGACCTTCTTGATGAATTTGTTTTCTAATCCACAGTTTTCTACCTGATCTGTGTGTTTGAAGTAAAATGTGTTACTTCAAATGTAAAAGTTAAACAGACAGAAAGCATCAACGTGGACTTCAGTCAATGTTTGTGTCATACAGCTCAGCTGTTGCACACAGAGGTCCTGGATTTACACTGTGCCCTGGTTCCTGTGTTTCTGTATGTAGTTTAGTCTAAAGTGTTTCCTCCTCATGTACAGACTGAATTATTCTGTTCAACAATCAGCATTTCTGATTCATGGATTTCATTTGTTTTGATTTGTTTTGACTGAGATTTCAACATATCTGTGGTGGCATCTGTTCAGTGTTATGGAAGTTTTACAGCACTAATCTCACTTCACTCTGTAACATAACAGTGAACAATATTACTATTAGAAAGATTATTAGAGAAGCCACAATCAGATGATCCCTATGAGGTGTCCTTGGTTATAGTGTGAAGTCATCTGAGGGGAGAGAGAAGAAAGAAACTTCAGTGTTCATGAAAAAGTCATCAGTCTTCTTATGGGAAGAGACCTCCACCAGACCAAGACAGGTAACCATCCAACACGTTCTCATCCCAAAACCTAACATACCGATGTCATGTGACAAATCGATGCTATGTGACAAATCGATGTCATGTGACAAATCGATTCCATGTGACAAATCGATGTCATGTGACAAATCGATGCCATGTGACAAATCGATGCCAAGTGACAAATCGATGCTATGTGACAAATCGATGCATGTGACAAATCGATGCCATGTGACAAATCGATGCCAAGTGACAAATCGATGCCATGTGACAATCGATGCCATGTGACAATCGATGTCATGTGACAAATCGATGCCAAGTGACAAATCGATGTCATGTGACTATTAAATTCCGTTCTTTGAATTCTTTGGCGACAGAGAAAGACTTCCGACTCAGAGTGGTCAAGTTCAAAAATTGATCTTTATTGTACATTTCGGAAACGGAGACCTGTACCCACTAACACACGCTCAGGTCTGAAAGCATTAGAAGCCAGAATGGGTAACATAGTTCTGCTATAGGTCACACACAGACACACACAGCTTCCATCTAAACAACTCCTTCTGTCTGACTAATGTGTGTGTGTTACTTAGTTCTGCTTTTTCTGTCTGGTTTCCTGTATTTTATTAATATGCCTCTGCAGCTCTGCACTAAACTTCCTGTTTTCTTAACCTCCCTACTAAAGCCTCTGTTGCTAGGCGACCTGTCACCCTCTGACCTCGTTCTCTCTCACAGACTTTATTACAAGTACAAAAACAATATAATCAGAAAATAAGCACTAAGAATATATATTTATTTGGTAACAGTCTCCCCCTTTTTACCTCATTTATGAGTTAACCCAGTGGTTCCCAAAGTGTGGGGCCCGCCCCCTAGGGGGGGCGCAGAGCTATTGCAGGGGGGCGCGGCATGAAAAGGGAAAAAAACAAAAACAAAACAACGCTTGGACACTGCTAGCACGGGCGCCCACACAAACGCAAAGCAGGAGATGAAGCATCGCTGAATATGTTTCCAAACCAACTTCATTCTAAGCCAAAGACTAGAAAATATGGTGAAGCATATCTTCCCTTTGGCTTCACCTGCACAAGTGCTGAGGTAGGTCTCCCCTGCAGAATTAGTTTTCCTGCATCGGGAGCAGCGCTGGGCTGTTCAAATCACGGACAAACAGTATCCCACAGTTGTTTATGTTTTTGAACCCATTTTGTAGAGGGTTTTTTGAAAAATGTATTGATAGCAATGTCGAACATTATTACACAGGAAAAAAACAACTACATGTAAAATAATACACCGTGATGCTCTGCCTTTCTAAATGCAGGGACAGTAATGCCTGTATATGTAAGCGTGTAAAACCTGCAGTCAGATTAACAGTATTTTGTCTCTATCTGCCATTCTGCAATTCATCTCATGTAAACAATAACGTGGCACACAGCGTGACGTGAAAAAGGCACATACCTTTGACATTGCGTGACAAACTCTGTATTCCTTGTCCACACGTAAACGCAAAAAAAAGGAGTTTTAAAAAAATCTCAGTTCTCGTTGATTCGATATGCCGTTTACATGTGCCGAAACAGCAGCGCGTTCAAAAATACCCGTGTAGGTGCGGACGGAGCGTAAAAGAGTTGGTAGTTTATTTTCTTACTACCTGTAATTTATTGCAGATTATTTGTATTTGCTTAATTGTTTAATAAATGTTTGAGGTGTGAAATAAACCGCAATGGAGCAAAATATGGGTGTGTGTGGTTGAAGGATGTGTTTGTGCGTGTGCACTTGCGCGCTTGCGCGCATGCACGCGCGGGGTGGGGGGGCGCGAACATTTTCTTGTTAAAACAAGGGGGGCCCAGCAAAAAAAGTTTGGGAACCACTGAGTTAACCTAATTACTGACTCCTCAATAACTACTGTGAACTAAAAACAGATATAATTAACTTTGTCCTGGTAAAAGGTCCAACATTACTTTTGTCACTCTATGGAAACGATCTCTACACAGTTAACCCGTTTCCTCTTTTAAACATTTACTCCTGGTTTCTAAGCCACCTTACAGGTCACTTCATTTGTCCTTCGCCCCCTTTAACGGGTGGAGCATATCCGCTCTGAACACTGTGTTTTGCACATCACATAAAATCATACAAACTATTACTAAAGCTAATCCTCCATTACCCTTCATTACTTTGTGCTCACATTATAACCTCTGTCTAACAAGCTTTTAATCTTCTTTTCAATCCAAACAACACATTTTCTGAGGTTTCTCTGTGCTCTGTGCTTCTTTTGGGTGCCCCTCCTCTTGGGTCCTGGATTCTCACCAACCCCTTGGTGGTTTTGCTGTGGTTCTGGAATCTTCTCCTGTAAAGGACAGAAAAGGAAACACCTCTCTCTGCTACGCCTCAATAATCTAACATGTTCATCAATTCTACCTGGATATTCAAAGTTGGTTCAAAGTATCACATTCGGGACTCTCTAATAAAAGGATTAGCCTAATTATTATTTCTGTGTGTAAGTGTTTGTTGCATCACCCCTAAGCACTCTGAGTCCTTTTCCTACCATGTTTCAATCCAGACAGTCACGCTGAACGAAGCTTATGACCTTCACAAGACTGAGTGGCAACTCCTATCAGTGCAATTGCAATGTGTGTCTGAAAAAGATTATAAGTGCTTATTCTAGTAAAGAAATCATAAAGAAAACAAATTTTCAATCAGTTAAGCTTAAGCATAAAAGCAATTACTTATGCCTAAGTTTTACCGTAGCTAAATGATCAAACACACTTGAAGTCACACACTGATCATATAATCCATTGTTTTCAAATTAGACCTAAAACTCCCCTTTGGACACATCTTCATGTGTCAAACAAAACCACAACTAGAAAATGAAAAGAAAAGGTTCATCATATCATTCTCAGAAAACCTCAGCGATTCTCCTCTCG
>NW_020328504.1:0-25810 GCF_001858045.2 Oreochromis niloticus
TCTGAGAGACATTCTGATGATGAGAACGAACAGAGAATGTCCCCGACTACAGTCGTCAGTCTGATGCTGTAACAGAGATCAAAGCCATCAGAGAACAACCTGCAGTCGATCAGCCGTGGTACGTGTAATGTATCAGAATCTGAACCAGAAGCAGCCTGCGTGTTCTATGCTATAAGAGACTGGTGTATTCAGCGAGTTTGTGGTTTAAACCCAGATCCATTTTTCTTCTATATCAACGGTGGTGCAGGAACTGGAAAGTCACATCTGATTAAATGTATTCACTCTGAAGCATCAAAGATCCTGAGCAGACTCCTGCTAATGCAGAAGAAGCTGACATATCAAATCCAACTGTTTTTGACGTCATTTACCGGGACAGCAGCTTTTTCTATCAATGGCTCTACATTACATTCCCTACTCAAACTACCCAGGAGTCTGAAACCACCCATTCAAGGACTTGGTAACCAACTGGATGAAGTCAGATGTGAGCTATAATGCTGAAATTATTGTTATTGATGAGATTTCAATGGTTTCAAAACCCCTTTTTGCTTATGTGGATGCAGACTGAAACAAATCAAAGGCACTCAGAGACCTTTTGGTGAATGTCAGTTTTAGCTGTTGGAGATTTTTACCAGCTGCCACCAGTGCGACAGTCTAAGCCTCTCTGTGTTATGATCCAGAACAGATGACCTATGGCAGGAACATTTCAGATGATCACTCTAACAGAGATCATGCGTCAGAAAGATGATGTGGCCTTTGCAGAGATGCTGAACAGGATTAGAATCAAAGAAAAGACAGATGAGCTTTCTCAGTGCGACAGAGATTTGTTGTCACAGGCTGTGACTGCACCAGAAGAATGTCCAACTGAGGTCTTACACATTTATGCCACCAACAAGAATGTTGAATCCCACAACACAGATACGCTCAAGAAGCTTCATTCAACATTATAATCATCAATGCAGACGATTTCCAGAAGGATAAACGTACAGGCAGAATGGCACGAAGAGACAAACCATTTACAGGTGGGCAAAATGATTTACCCGACACCTGAATGTTGCTGAAGGAGCCGAGTGATGCTGACCAGAAACTTGGACACACTAACGGTTTAGTCAATGGTGCTTTTGGTATACTGATAAAGGTGGTGAGATCTGAAAATGATGGACAAATAATTAAACTGGGCTCAGAATGACAACCGGCAGCCTATGAGACACAACCGCAGTGCTAATGCAGCATCTGATGATCTGGTTACATTGAGAGAGCAGAGGAGAGTCTGAAGTTTAAAGGAGCGGTACGCAGACAGTTTCCTGTAAAGCTAGCATTCGCCTGCACAATTCACAAAACTCAGGGTCTTACAACAGACAGCTGTAGTTTCAATGAGGAACATTTTTGAACCAGGTATGGCTTATGTTGCTCTCAGCAGGGTGACGTCTCTCAGTGGACTCTATTTGCAGGACTTGGATGAGAACAAGATTTATGCCAATCCCGAGGTAACTGCAGCGCTCCAAACCATGAGACAAGCAAGTTGAAGAAATGATGCCTCTTCTTCAGGTCAGAGAAACAGCCAGCAGACCTGACACTCTTACACTGATCCTCACAATACGGAGGGTTTGCCATCTCACATCAGTGACATCAAGAGTCATCATGAAATGTGTTTAGCAGATGTTTTGTGTCTCACAGAGTCTCACCTCCAGGCTCTTTGTTGCAGACAGTCTTCATTTGGACGGCTACACCATGTTCAAACGCAACAGACATGTGTCCTACACAAACTTTCCTCACATGGCCAGCAGAAGTGGTGGTGGAGTTGTTGTGTATTTGAGGAATCATTTTCAGGTTCAGGTAAAACAGTATCTGCATAATGTCACTGATCTTGAGTTCTTAGTGTTAAAGGTTCAGGCTCCATTCCCTGCGCTCATTGCGGTTGTGTACAGACCTCCTGACTACAGTTTGACACCATTCATGCAAAACCTGGTAAGTCTTTTAGATTCACTTGAATAATGGACTGTCACCCAATAATTGTGTGTGGAGATTTTAATGAGAACCAGTTACAGAGTGGAAGGAAACAGATTCTGGAGCAGTTTCAGTCGAGAGGGTATTCACAGCTGATCACTTCTGCCACTACAGACAAGAACACCCTGCTTGACCTCATTTTGTTTCTCAGCCACAGAAAAGTCTCTATTCAGGTGTCCTGAGAACATATTACAGTTACCACAACCCTGTGTTTTGTGTCCTGTCCTCCAGCCAATCATGAAGTCGTCTGGTGAGTTTTGAAACAATTACAGATCATGTTTGTTACAGAGTTTATTTTTGTAGAGCATGAAAAGATTTTTCATTGAATAATTATATTTCTTCATATTGTCTTCCCTACTCTGTCTGTAAGAAGACCCTTTCTTATTGCAATGTTATTAATCATTCACCAAATCATGGCTGTACTTCATGCAGAGCCGGGAGATCTGCTTTCTGTTATCATGCAGCTCAGATCTGAAATATGCTGCAAAAAGTATTAAACGGACATAATTATTTTTATTCTCATGTTTTAAATGACTAAATCTACTAATGCATTTTTCATGGATGTAATTGTCATCTCTTTTTTGATACTTTTTTTACTGTGACGTATGTAGCTCAACAAACGAGAGCTTCCCTCAAAGGGCTTTCAAATAGGAAATAGTAAATAAATCCCAGATAAATGCAGGTATTTATTATGGGTCACATGAATAATAACAGACAATTATATTTCTTGATTATAGTAAATTTTGTAGAATCAAATGTTTTTGGGATGAATGAGGTTTTGCTTATCATGTTTTACAGGTAAAAATGTTAAAAGTTTTAAACTATCTTTAGGCTACCAGAGATGTCTATAATGATTCATTATGTAGAGAAAAACATTTTTATAGCTTACAGAATATGTATAAAAACTGATTTAGAAGTACATGGAAAGTTTCTGCATCCATTTTCTGACTTGGCCTTTATCCGGGTGGGTTTGGGTTTGGGTGGATAAAGGCCAAGTCAGAATTCTCTGAGCAGCTGGAAAAAGCTGCTAATTAACAAAGACATCAGAAAGCGGGGGCTTTAGGTGTAGCCCCCGCTTTCTGACGCACTAATTAGATTTAGTAACTGACACCCCATACCAGCATTACATAGACACTTGGGGCTGAGATGGGTGGGTGGGGAGGGTGGGTTGGTGGTGTTAAAAGCACTTTATGTTTTGTAGATGTATTTTTTCAGACAGGGCACACACAGTCCTGTCTCCTTTGTGGGAAAACCTTCGAACTTCACCATCCTCAGCTGAAACAACAACATCTTAACACCATCTTCATGAACTGCTGAGCCAAACCTGATCCATCAGTGCTGGACTGCACAGATAACTACATGCCACAAGGAGACTGCTGTGTTATGAACTGCCATACCAGTGTGTCTTCAGTGGAGAAGATGACACACCCATCACCTGACCTCCTGCCTGATCTGGAGACCATCACCATGCTGCCACACTACACACCTCTGAGACCATCAATGATGACTCATACTGAGGAAACTGTATTTCCTGTCAGAGATGCTCAGTGATCCTCAGAGCAGAGAGAGGTATGATTCTTTATCTTTGATTAAAAAAATGTCAGTGCTTTTAATTCATTAATTAATTTAAATCCTGTTTATTGCATAAAGAATTACACACTCAAATGATTATACTTGTTAACACTTTTTGAGTTTTAATTCACATTATGGATTACAAATCTATGCTTTTTCTACTCTGTCTCTCTGTGCAGGTATTGCTGTCTTCTGAGTTCTTCACTGTCCCAACTGAAACATTCAAACCTCATTGCAGAGCTCATGTCTTTCCTCACCATCATGTGAGTGTGAGATTGCTCTGGATTCTGGTTATGTGGCCTGCAGCACCTATAAGGTATTTCAACATTGTTCATTTTATAACTTATTTCTAGTTAACACAAATAAAATGTTCCTTTTTCTGTATTTTTTTAGAACAAGCTCGTACAGTGTGCCTGCATTCCAGCTTCTTAGACTCTACGCAAGTGGACAGAGTATCAGTGCTTGGCCACCCTTACAGACACCGACTTCTGTCAACTCACTGCTACTGATCAGGCACCTCACTCCAGGAAGACAGAGGGCTGCAAGCCTGTTATCGTTTCCAGTGTGGCTTTGTATTCTTGGGGTAGCATCAGATTTTTCCCACAAATATTCAAAGGTAACACTTATTTTAAGCTTAGTTATTAAATCAAAAGTCTTCCCTTGTGTTAATTGTTTTATTTTTTCTTTTTATTTTTTCTTTTACATTTATATGCAGTTATCAGATGTGGTGGAGCTTTGTTAACTGTGTGGAAAACATCTGTTTGTGATGATATTTACAATGAGGTTTTAAGGTGACAGTTTCCAAGTGATTTCAATCATTTGACTAAGCAAAAACATGTTTGCAATTAACATATTTTTTTCAGTTTTGTCTTTTGGATTTAACATTCCTCTGTGACAGGAAATACTAAACTGGTCCAAGTAACCAGCATATCATTGGTCAAAGACAAAAAAGGACCACATGTCACGCTAGCAATGAATTTTTGACTGTGTTTGTGTCACCAGATTTAACAAACAATATCAGACATATGAAACTGAACTCTGGATTAATGTCTAGATGTTTTTTGTGTTTTTTTTTTTTATTGTTGAATAATTATTTTGTAGGACAAACCCAATTTATTTACCCAAACAAGTTACATTGTTTGGGTAAATAGTGGATTAATATATCTAAGTCTATAAGTATAGCAAGCTGAATTCATACAAACACACAGCTCTAAATCTTGAATTGTAGGATGTACAAAAATGATCATGTGATTATTATGGACATTTAAATAACTATATCTATTGAACCATTACACATATTCTTTATAGAAATTACACAATCTCAAAATGTGAAAAAAGAAAATGTTTAAGAGAATAAATAATGTGTGTTTGTATGAATCCTGCCTTAGTATGGGGTGTCAGTAACTACATTAGTATAGAGTAGGTCTAACAGTGGTTTTCCACATCTGCTCTAATATATATAGATAATGGGTCAGACATATAAAGTCATTTTGAAAAGTTCATAAAGGTCACATCCATTTATATGTGTTCCTCTTTATCATTTTATATCAGGTCACACAGCTGACTTGAGTTTTGATCAGAGTAGAACCATAACATTCATGCTAATGGTTCTACTGTTTACAGTTACTTTATGATGGATTTCATCCTGGTCACAGCACTATGAGAAAAGCTGTTAAAGGTAAAGTTAACCCAATTAATACCTCATCATAAGTCACTCTATAACGCAAAGCAGTGATTATTTTCACTGTAATTTATTCCACAATAATGTTCTTTATTTGATCCCTGTTTCTTTAAATATGCACATCGATTGTTCAGCTGTGTGACTCTCTACACCTCAAATATATCACAATGTGGACTTCATTTCGACAGTATTTTGTAGATTGGTACCACATTTATCATAAAATCAGGAAACTGTAAACTAATTGAAAAAATGAAGCTTATGAAAATTTTTAATGTGGCATTGGAACATGTTGTTTATCCTTGCCAAATGGTATTTACACAAAACTCCAGCAAATCAGAGGATATATTTTTGTCTCTCACTTGCGTATATGCGCATATGTGTATATTTTTGCAGTTAATAGCCTATCATGTGTCTGCGCATCTTAGGGCCATAAACATAAACATGGCAAACAAGGATATGTTCACAATTCCAACAGATGCTTCAATTGTTTGTATAGATGTTAGATTCATTTGATTTGCATTTTCTATTAATATTTTTCTGTTTATCCCAAATGGGATTTTTATTTCTGTTTGCCATTATTGTAATCATTGGAAACAACTGAATAAATATTTTGTATCATATGTTTCTAAAAGTATTTGAATGTTCTACTTTTCTACTACTGGTTTTCTACTTTCTAAACTTTCTTCCACTCTTTGGCATTTCAATAACATTATTTTTGGGTGTTTTTATCTCTGACCGCAGCATCTTGTGCATTTATTACCTAAATGTTGTTTGTGTGGGTTTTCTTTTTTGGTTTTTTGGTTTTTTTGCCATTTTTAGATTTCACCAGCTGTGTAAACTCTGCAATTTTACCTTGGTTTTGTTCCACATCAGTTTATCTGCTGGCTGATTTTCTTCCTTTTCTAGTGTTTCTGGTAATTTTTAACAGTTAAAAAAGTAACTTTGAGGTTACTTCAGCCTTTTCAGCTGTTATCTGTTGACAGTTTTGCCTAATTATTACATTTCTGCAAAATTATAGCAGTTCTGATAACTTGTAATATTTCTGCTAAGTTTTTAATTTTCTACTAAATTATATTATTTTTGCTAGGTTACACTACTTTTGTTTGTTATGTTATGTTATGTTATGTTATTCTAAATTATTACATTTCTGCTAAGTTGTAGCTTCTGGTAAACTACAACATTTCTGCTGAATTGTGATGTTTCTTCTAAGTTATTGCATTTCTTCTAAGTTATTACATTTTTGTTTACTTGATGTTGTTCTGCAACGTTATTAAATTTCAACAACTTTTTAAACACTGACTTTGATTTCTTCAGCTTCTTCAGCTATTTTCAACTATTTTCAGCAGACAGCTTCAGCTTTAAAGCATCCACACTGCATTTTCGCAGGAAATGCAAATTTTTCTAGTTATTATTATTATTCTAGTTGCTTCCGTACGTTTTTTGGACTTTAACTACTTTAACAATTTTCAGCCGATTTTCACCGTTCAAATTTTAAACTATTCAGCTTTTTCTGCTAACGACTGCTATGACTTTTGGTATTTTTAACTCTTATACTTTTTAAAATATTAAGCTTTTTTCCTTTAATTTGTCCCATTGAAATGAATGGGAAACTTCTGCAATTCTGCTAAAACTTGCTTGTTTTTGAAACTTAACTACTTTGTCATACTTTCGCCTAGAACAACCATTCAAATTTTAAAATGTTCACAAATTATTGGGCTATTCATGAATGATTCAGCTTTTTCATATCTGTTACCGTTTTCATCTTATCCCTCTTTAAGTTTTGAGTTTCATCTTTGTGATTTTTCACAAAATACATGCGTTGTTATGGTTGCTATGCACTTGGCTTCCAGTGTGCCACTGTAAGTTTCGCAGTCTTCTCTTCATGTTCGAACAACTTCTTGCTACTTGCTCAATTTTCACTTAACTTCCACAAATTATACATCAAAACGTAGGTATTTTTGCTGGCTTTCAGAAAATGTCACTATCATTGTTGTGGGATTTATAGAATTTTGGCAAATCTCCTCAGACCAACACAAAGTCTGAAAACTCTCCATAGAAAGTCAATGGAGAGTTTGTTCAAAATCACCGCTGGATTTCTCTAATGAGAGGCATTTTCGAATCGTCATATCTCCTTAACGAAGCGAAGTTAAGACATGAGGCTTGTGCCATTATATCTTCAGACACTCCTGACGCTCACAATTCAAGAATTTTTTTCTCATCTATTACCATTTGGCCATGAATTGGGTTTGTTTGAGAGTAGGAAATTTGTCCCTCGCTCAGATTTCTTCAGATTTCAAACTCTGGAAATGAGGCACTTTTTTCTCTCGTCATATCTTTTTGATGGATTTCCACAGAGACCTGAAAATTTCCATGATTGTTCACCAAAGCCTGCTGTCTCTTACGGTGAAAGAATTATATCAATACTCCAAAGAGATTTAGAGTTAGAAAGCGTTGTTTGAGGGCAAGCCAAGGCAGTTTTCGCTTGCCTATACTCAGTTATGGTGCATTAGAAGTCAAATATCTTCAATAATTCATATTTTAATGATAAAGTGTCAACACTGTAAGAATCCCCCATCTCTTCTGAACAAAACGGTGTAAGAATGACCGTTCTAGCCCCTACGGTTAGGAAATTATGGTCATTTGTTTGAGGGGAATCCTCACTATGAGAAATACACTGCAGAAATCCTGTCTCTGTGCTCTGTGTGTGTAAAAACGGCTGCACCTGTTTTGGCGGGAAAAAGTACACAGCCTCTCTGATTGGTGGATTCAAATTTAGCAGCTCCCAGGCTGCTTGACTGACCTAGAAACTTGCTTGTCTCTCCCTATGTATGTGTGTGTGTGTGTGTGTGTGTGTGTGTGTGTGTGTGTGTGTGAGACAGAGAGAGAGAGAAAGGGAGGGCGAGAGAGAGTTTTTATGGGAGCATCTTATTATATGATTTAAATTCAATATATTTAGACTGGTTGACTGAATTTGATCCTGTGTGTGTCTCTCTGTGCATGTGTGTTTCCATATGTGTCCATATTTGTGATTGTGTCACTGTTATACTGTTTTTTGCTGATTTGTTTCATTTAACAATTACATTTGAGGGACCCTTAGCATGTTCAGGATTCTTTCAGCTGTCCATTTTGCTTTTCCAATTTTTCGATTTAAGTTATTACTATTGTGTTGAGTCATAGCATTTCTGCTGCTTTTCAGTATTTGTGCTAAATACAGCATTTCTGCAAAATCATACTATGTCTGCTATTTTATGAGATTTGTGCTAAATACAGCATTTCTGCTAAATCATACTCTTTCTGCTATTTCATAAGATTTGTGCTAAATAGTGTTTCTGCTACTTCTGCCAAATTTAGTATTTTTGATTAATTAGGGTTTTTCTACCAAATCATAGTACAGTTTTACTGCTTTTTATAGGATTTTTAGAGGATATTTATATTGCTTAATCTAGTATTTCTGCTTTTTATAGGATTTGTGCTTAATATAGTTTTTCTAAAAAATGTAGTATTTATGCTTAATCATACTATTTCTATATATTTCTGCCAGGTCCCCAGGCAGCTAATCCTCTGTGAGGACTGATACATACAAATACATATCAGGGCCTGCACGGCTTCCCAGCCAGCCAATCATATCTGGGGTCTGCCCTTTCTTCTCTCGTCATATCTCAGCGACAGATGTACAAAGAGCAATGCAAATCACAGTCAAAGTACACGAAAGTACGCTGATTCACCCAGTACAAGAATTATGCTTCTAGTCCACCTAGTTTTTGAGTTACACGACGTTTTGTAACTGCAAAAAACGGCGTTTTTCGCCTCTCACCGCAATCTGATTCTGACTGCTCATCACCCTGTTTTCCAGGTGCTCACTCTCTTTCACAGTGGCGCAGTTGGTAATGACACAGGTCTGCAACCCAAAGGTCGTGGGTTCAATTACACCTTGGGCAACATGTGTTTTTTCCCTACAAATTAATACACTATCACAGACCACTAATTCATATTCATCATTTATTACAATTCTGCAACCTTTTATGATTTTAGCAGCTTTTGTAATATGGACCTCAGATTCTTGTTAACACTCCATGGCACAAATACTCTTCCCTTTAGGCTCTGTGTGTGTGTGTGTGTGTGTGTGTGTGTGTGTGTGTGTGAGAGAGAGAGAGAGAGAGAGAGAGCGAGAGAGAGCCTTTTGATGGGACCATCTTATTATATCACTTAAATTCAATATATTTAGACTGGTTGACTGAATTTGGTCCTGTGTGTGTCTCTCTGTGCATGTGTGTTTCCATATGTGCCCATATTTGTGATTGTGTGACTGTTATACTTTTTTGCTGGTTTTTTTTCAATTAACAATTAGATTTGAGGGACCCTTAGCATGTTCAGGATTTTTCCAGCTGTCCATTTTGCTTTTCCAATTTTTCTATAAGTTATTACTGTTGTGCTAAGTCATAGCATTTCTGCTGCTTTTCAGTATTTGTGCTAAATACAGCATTTCTGCTAAATCATACTATTTCTGCTATTTCATAAGATTTGTACTAAATATAGTGTTTCTGCCAAATATAGTATTTCTGCTTAATTATAGTATTTCTGCCATTTTATAGTATTTGTGCTAAAACATAGTATTTCTACTAAATGTAGTATTTATGCTTAATCATACTATTTGTATATATTTCTGCCAGGTCCCCAGGCAGCTAATCCTCTGTGAGGACTGATACATATAAAATTTACATATCAGGGCCTGCACGGCTTCCCAGCCAGCCAATCATATCTGAGGTCTGCCCTTTCTTCTCTCGTCATATCTCAGCGACAGATGTACAAAGAGCAATGCAAATCACAGTCAAAGTACACGAAAGTACGCCGATTCACCCAGTATAAGAATTATGCTTCTAGCCCACCTAGTTTTTGAGTTACACGACGTTTTGTAACTCCAAAAAACAGCGTTTTTCGCCTCTCACCGCAATCTAATTCTGACTGCTCATCACCCTGTTTTCCAGGCGCTCGCTCTCTTTCCCAGTGGCGCAGTTGGTAATGACACGGGTCTGCAACCCAAAGGTCGTGGGTTCAATTACACCTTGGGCAACATGTTTTTTTCCCTACAAATTAATACACTATCACAGACCACTAATTCATATTCATCATTTATTACAATTCTGCAAACTTTTATGATTTTAGCAGCTTTTCTAATATGGACCTCAGATTCTTCTTAACACTCCATGGCACAAATACTGTTCCCTTTAGGCTCTGTGTATCTGTGTGTGTATCAATATTTTTCCCATTTTAAAGTATTACTCCTCCATAATTGCATTTCTGTTAAATCAAAGTACTTTTACTACATCTTAGTACTTCTGCTCAATCATAGTATTTCTGCTGAATCATAGTATTTTTGCCATATCATGGTATTTGTGATAAAGCATTGTATTTCCACAAAATAACAGTATTATGTACTGTTATATTATTACTGCTCATAGTATTTCTGCCAAATCATAATATAACTGCAAAATAAAGATTTTTGAGCCAAATCATAGTGTTTGTGCTAAATCCTAGTAAATCTGCTCAGTGATATAACTTCTGCTATGCTGTAGTGCTTTTTGCTAGATTATAGAATTTCTTCTAAATCAAAGTATTTCATGTAAATCATAGAGCAGTTTTTACAGTCATCTTACTGTTAAGCCATAAATTACGTTTGTTTGAGGGGTGGAAATCTGTCCTCCTCTCACTTTTCAAACTCTGAAAATGAAGCCGTTTCTTCTCTCATCATATCTCCGTGACGGAGGTAAAAGGAGCAATGAAAATCGCAGTGAAAGTTCAGCAAAGTCTGCTGATTCACCCAGTACAAGAATTGTGCTTCTATCCCACCTAGTTTTGGAGTTACATGGCGTTTTGTAACTCCAAAAATCGGCGTTTTACGCCTCTCACCGCGATCTAAATCTGACAGTTCATCTCCCCGTTTTCCAAAGTGCTGCTCTGTTTCCCAGTGGCACAGTTGGTAATGACGCCGGTCGGTAGCCTAAAGATCACGGGTTCAATTCCACCTTGGTCAACATTATTTTTTTCCCTAGAAATTAATACACTATCACAGACAAGTAATTCATATTCATCATTTATTACAATTCTGCAAAGTTTTATGATTTTAGCAGCTTTTCTAATATGGACCTCAGATTCTTCTTAACACTCCATGGCACAAATACTGTTCCCTTTAGGCTCTGTGTATCTGTGTGTGTATCAATATTTTTCCCATTTTAAAGTATTACTCCTCCATAATTGCATTTCTGTTAAATCAAAGTACTTTTACTACATCTTAGTACTTCTGCTCAATCATAGTATTTCTGCTAAATCATAGTATTTTTGCCATATCATGGTATTTGTGCCAAAACATTGTATTTGTACAAAGTCATAATATTTCTTCTAAATCATATTATTTCAATCAAATCTCAGGAGTTGTGCTAAAACACAGTATTATTACCAAATCATAGTATCTGTACCCAAACATATCTGTTCAACTTATTTAACTCTTCTCAACAGTCCAACACCTCTTCTTCACCCCGTTTCAGCAGAATTGAGTTTTTTCACCCCTTTTCAGCACAAATCCCAGCTTTTTCAGGTGTTTTCAACAGAAATCTCTTTTATTTCTGATTGCTGATGTCTTTGTTTTTCAGCTGCCCGCCCTCTTTCCAGGTGGCGCAATCAGTAATGACACGGCTCTGCAGCTCAAAGGTCGTGGGTTCAATCCCACCTTGGTCAACATTTTTTTTCACTACAAATTTATACACTTTCACAGACCTGTAATTTATATTGCTAATTTTTTCACTACAAATGAGTAGTGCAAAAACATACTATGTCTGCAACATCACAGTATATCTGTTATGTTGTAGTATTACTACTAAATCACAGTATTTCTGCCAATTCAAGGAGGCTGACTGTTACTAAGTGCATCAGTGTACATAGGTCATCTGTTGTGTTGGAGTGCCCTCTTGTGGCGCCTTTTGGGTAGTGCCTTAGTAAACATGAACGCTGCAAAGAAGTGGTATCAGACTGGTTTGTAGTGGAGGAATTTGTTGCCAGTTTCTTTCATCTTTAATCCGTATTCAAGTTGTAATGTGGTAACTTTTGTGGCACAAATACCACAATATGGCAGAAATACTATGTTTTGGCACAAATACTTTGATTTGGTATACTTTAGCTTCTTCATCCCTTTTCAACAAAATTTTCATTTTTTTCACCCCTTTTCACCACAAATCCCAGCTTTTTCAGGTGTTTTCAACAGAAATCGCTTTTATTTCTGATTGCTGATGTCTTTGTGTTTCAGCTGCCCGCACCCTTTCCAGGTGGCGCAATCAGTAATGACACGGCTCTGCAGCTCAAAGGTCGTGGGTTCAATCCCACCTTGGTCAACATTTTTTTTTCACTACAAATTTATACACTTTCACAGACCTGTAATTTATATTGCTAATTTTTTTCACTACAAATGAGTAGTGCAAAAACATACTATGTCTGCAACATCATAGTATTACTACTAAATCACAGTATTTCTGCCAATTCAAGGAGGCTGACTGTTACTAAGTGCATCAGTGTACATAGGTCATCTCTTGTGTTGGAGTGCCCTCTTGTGGCGCCTTTTGGGTAGTGCCTTAGTAAACGTGAACACTGCAAAGAAGTGGTATCAGACTGGTTTGTAGTGGAGGAATTTGGTGCCAGTTTCTTTCGTCTTTAATCCGTATTCATGTTGTAATGTAGTAGTACCACAATATGGCAGAAACACTATGTTTTGGCACAAATACGTGAAAACGGCTGCACCTGTTTTGGCGGGAAAAAGTACACAGCCTCTCTGATTGGTGGAT
Organism: Oreochromis niloticus; assembly: GCF_001858045.2. Taxonomy (NCBI): domain Eukaryota; kingdom Metazoa; phylum Chordata; class Actinopteri; order Cichliformes; family Cichlidae; genus Oreochromis; species Oreochromis niloticus. The sequence continues at coordinate 13,087 of NW_020328504.1, forward strand.
TCAAATTCAGCAGCTCCCAGGCTGCTTGACTGACCTAGAAAGTTTCTTCTCTCTCCCTCTGTGTGTGTGTGTGTGTGTGTGTGTGTGTGTGTGAGACAGAGAGAGAGAGAGAGAGAGAGAGAGAGAGAAAGCCTTTTTATGGGATGATCTCATTGTAAGATTCAAATTCAATATATTTAGACTGGTTGACTGAATTGGATCTTGTGTGTGTGTGTGTGTGTGTGTGTGTGTGTGTGTGTGTGTGTGTGTGTGTGTGTGCATGAGAGAGAGAGAGAGAGAGAGAGAGAGAGACCCTCTTTAGGGCAGCATCTCATTGTTGGAAAAAAATATAATATATTCAGACTGGTTGACTGGCATAGACCCTCCGTGTGTCTCTGTCTCTGTACATTTGTGTATCCATATTTGATTTTGCGTGTATTTGTAGATTTGTGTATCCATATTTGATTTTGTGTGTATCTGTTGGCTGTTCTTATTTGTATTTCTAAATGTATTTTTATTTTATTTTTTCACAGGTGAACAAAAATTAGTTTTGAGCAAACTTAACCATGTTCCTTTTTATTCAGCTTGTCATTTTACCTTTCCAATATTTTCACTTAAGTTATTACTATTCTGCTCAATCATAGTATCTGTTCTAAATCATTGTTATTGAGCTATATTGTAGGATTTCTGCTAAATCATAGTATTTCTACTATATTATATTTTTCTTTCTAAATATATCATTTCTGCTATAGAGTAGTATTTCTGTAATGTTTCAGAATGTTTGGCTAAATATATTCTTTCTGTTATCTTATACTATTTCTCCGAAATTCTTGTATTTTTGGGAAGTTATCGTGTTTCTGGTAAGTTACAATATTTCTGCTAAGTTCTGCTATGCTATTGTATTTCTGCCAAGTATTATGTTTCCTCTAAGATATTGCAGTTCTGCTAAGTTACTACATTTTAGCAACGTTCCTTTGCTTCTGCAAAGTTTTTACAATTTCTGCAACTTTTCAGCTTTTTCAGCTAGTTTCAGCTGACAGCTTCAGCGTTCCAGCATCCACACTGCATTTTCGCAGGAAATGCAAATTTTTCTAGTTATTATTCCAGTTGCTTCCGTACGTTTTTTGGCACTTTTCTACTTCCACAATTTTCAGCCGATTTTCACCGTTCAAATTTTAAACTATTCTGCTATTTCTGCTAATGATTGCTATGACTTTTGGTATTTTTAACTCTTATACTTTTTAAAATATTACGTTTTTTTCCTTTAATTTGTCCCATTGAAATGAATGGGAAACTTCCGCAATTCTGCTAAAACTTACTCTTTTTTGAAACTTAACTACGTTCTCATACTTTCGCCTAGAACAACCATTCAAATTTTAAAATGTTCACAAATTATTGGGCTATTCATGAATGATTCAGCTTTTTCATATCTGTTACCGTTTTCATCGTATCCCTCTCTAAGTTTTGAGTTTCATCTTTGTGATTTTTCACAAAATACATGCGTTGTTATGGTTGCTATGCAGTTGGTTCTAAGTGAGCCACTGTACCTTTGGCAATTTTCTCTTCATGTCCGAACAACTTCTTGCTACTCGCTCAATTTTCACTTAACCCACACAAATTATACATCAAAACGTAGGTATTTTTGCTGGCTTTCAGAAAATGTTACTATCATTGTTGTGAGATTTATAGAATTTTGGCAAATCACCTCAGACCAACACAAAGTCAGAAAACTCTCCATAGAAAGTCAATGGAGAGCTTGTTCAAAATCATCGCTTGATTTCTCTAATGAGAGGCATATTCGAATCGTCATATCTCCTTAACGAAGCGAAGTTAAAACATGAGGCTTGTCCCCGTATATCTTCAGACACTCCTGATGCTCACAATTCAAGAATTTCTTTCTCACCTATTACCGTTCTGAAATGAGTTAGACTTGTTTGAGGGTAGGAAATTCGTCCTTTGCTCAGATTTCTTCAGATTTCAAACTCTGGAAATGAACCACTTTTTTCTCTTGTCATATCTTTTTAATGGATTTCCACAGAGACCTGAAAATTTCCATGATTGTTCACCAAAGCCTGCTGTCTCTTACGGTGAAAGAATGATATCGATACTCCAAATAGATTTAGAGTTAGAAAGCGTTGTTTGAGGGCAAGTCAAGGCAGATTTTGCTTGCCTCTACTCAGTTATGGTGCATTAGAAGTCAAATATCTTCAATAATTCATATTTTAATGATAAAGTGTCAACACTTTAAGATTCCCCCATCTCTTCTGAACAAAACGGTGTAAGAATGACTGTTCTAGCCCCTACGGTTAGGAAATTATGGCCATTTGTTTGAGAGGAATCCTCACTATGAGAAATTCACTGCAGAAATCCTGTCTCTGTGCTCTGTGTGTGTAAAAACGGCTGCACCTGTTTTGGCGGGAAAAAGTACACAGCCTCTCTGATTGGTGGATTCAAATTTAGCAGCTCCCAGGCTGCTTGACTGACCTAGAAACTTGATTTTCTCTCCCTGTGTGTGTGTGTGTGTGTGTGTGTGTGTGTGTGTGTGTGTGTGTGTGTGTGTGTGTGTGAGAGACAGAGAGAGAGAGATAGAGAGGGCGAGAGAGAGTTTTTATGGGAGCATCTTATTGTATGATTTAAATTCAATATATTTAGACTGGTTGACTGAATTTGATCCTCTGTGTGTCTCTCTGTGCATGTGTGTTTCCATATGTGTCCATATTTGTGATTGTGTCACTGTTATACTTTTTTTTGCTGATTTTTTTCATTTAACAATTACATTTGAGGGACCCTTAGCATGTTCAGGATTTTTCCAGCTGTCCATTTTGCTTTTCCAATTTTTCTATTTAAGTTATTACTATTGTGTTGAGTCATATCATTTCTGCTGCTTTTCAGTATTTGTGCTAAATACAGCATTTCTGCAAAATCATACTATGTCTGCTATTTTATGAGATTTGTGCTAAATACAGCATTTCTGCTAAATCATACTATTTCTGCTATTTCATAAGATTTGTACTAAATATAGTGTTTCTGCCAAATATAGTATTTCTGCTTAATTATAGTATTTCTGCCATTTTATAGTATTTGTGCTAAAACATAGTATTTCTACTAAATGTAGTATTTATGCTTAATCATACTATTTGTATATATTTCTGCCAGGACCCCAGGCAGCTAATCCTCTGTGAGGACTGATACATATAAAATTTACATATCAGGGCCTGCACGGCTTCCCAGCCAGCCAATCATATCTGAGGTCTGCCCTTTCTTCTCTCGTCATATCTCAGCGACAGATGTACAAAGAGCAATGCAAATCACAGTCAAAGTACACGAAAGTACGCTGATTCACCCAGTACAAGAATTATGCTTCTAGTGCACCTAGTTTTTGAGTTACACGACGTTTTGTAACTCCAAAAAACTGTCTTTTTCGCCTCTCACCGCAATCTAATTCTGACTGCTCATCACCCTGTTTTCCAGGCGCTCGCTCTCTTTCCCAGTGGCGCAGTTGGTAATGACACAGGTCTGCAACCAAAAGGTCGTGGGTTCAATTACACCTTGGGCAACATGTTTTTTTTCCCTACAAATTAATACACTATCACAGACCAGTAATTGATATTCATCATTTATTACAATTCTGCAAACTTTTATGATTTTAGCAGCTTTTCTAATATGGACCTCAGATTCTTGTTAACACTCCATGGCACAAATACTCTTCCCTTTAGGCTCTGTGTATGTGTGTGTGTATCAATATTTCTCCCATTTTAAAGTATTACTCCTCCATAATTGTATTTCTGTTAAATCAAAGTACTTTTACTACATCTTAGTACTTCTGCTCAATCATAGTATTTTGCCAAATTATGGTTTTTGTGCCAAATCATAACATTTGTTTTATGTTACAGTATTACTACTAAGTGGAGGAATTTCTGTCATGTTACAGTATATGTGCTGATTACAGTATTTCTGCTAAATCATAGGATTTCTACTATATTATATTTTTCTTTCTAAATATAGCATTTCTGCTATATAATTGTATTACTGCTATGTTATAATATTTGTGCTAAACCAGAGTATTTCTGCTGAAACATAGTATTTCTGCCGAATGATAGTATTTCTGTCAAATTACAGTATTTTTGCTAAAACATAGTATTTTTAAAAAAAAATTTCAATATTAATAGTAAATTACAGTGTCTCTGGTAAATCGCAGCATTTCTGCTATGTTGTACTGTTTTTCTAAATCATAGTATTTCTGTAATGTTTAAGAATGTTTGCCTAAATATATTCTTTCTGTTATCTTATACTATTTCTCCTAAATTCTTGTATTTTTGAGAAGTTATCGTGTTTCTGGTAAGTTACAATATTTCTGCTAAGTTCTGCTATGCTATTGTATTTCTGCCAAGTATTATGTTTCCTCTAAGATATTGCAGTTCTGCTAAGTTACTACATTTTAGCAAAGTTCCTTTTCTTCTGCAAAGTTTTTACAAATTCTGCAACTTTTCAGCTTTTTCTGCTTGTTTCAGCAGACAGCTTCAGCATTACAGCATCCACACTGCATTTTCGCAGGAAATGCAAATTTTTCTAGTTGTGTGGATGCCCTAAAGGGCTTCCACACTATTGTTTTCCTGTTTCTCTTTATTGTGTGGATGCCCTAAAGGGCTTCCACACTATTGTTTTCCTGTTTCTCTTTATTGTGTGGATGCCCTTAAAGGGCTTCCACACTATTGTTTTCCTGTTTCTCTTTATTGTGTGGATGCCCTAAAGGGCTTCCACACTATTGTTTTCCTGTTTCTCTTTATTCTTTATTATTATTCTTCTAGTTGCTTCCGTACACTTTTTGGCACTTATCTACTCCCTCAGTTTTTGTGCTATTTTCACCGTTCAAATCTTAAAAAATTCTGCTCTTTCTGCTCTTTCCGGCAATGACTTTTGGTGCTCATAACTTCTATACTTTTTGAGATATTGAATTTTTTTTGCAATATTTTTTGCCCATTTCTGCCATATTATCAGTGGCCTCACTGATTTTCCTTGCCGGGTTGACCTGTGTTTTAGCTCAGTGAGATGAGCGTCCGTTCTCAGACTGGGAGGCCCGGGTTCAAATCCCGCTTATGGCAACATTTCTTTCAGTTAACAGTTAAACTTTTTTTACTCTTTTCAACACAAATTTCAGCTTTATAACCCGTTTTCAGCAGAATCTTCAGTTTTTTCACCACTTTTCAGCACAAATCCCAGCTTTTTCAGCTATTTTCAGCAAAAACATCTTTTCAGCAGAATTCTGAAAAGTTCTGCAGAACTCTTTTCAGCAGAAATTCTGCTGATTGAACTCTTTTCAGCAGAATTTTCACCTCTTTTCAGCCGAAATTCTGCTTATTCACCTCTTCTGCAAAATTTTCAGCCTTTTCACCTCTTATTAGCACAGATCTCAGCTGTTTTCAGAAAAAACTCTTTTGAGCAGAAATTCTGCTGATTCATCTCTTTTCAGCGCAATTTTCTGCTTTTTCACCTCTTTTCAGCAGAAATTCTGCTGATTTACCTCTTTTCTGCAAAATTTTCAGCCTTTTCACCTCTTATCAGCACAATTCTCAGCAGCTTCTGCTAATTACAGCAAAATTGTCCGTCTCTCCACCTCTTCTTTGTGAGAATGACTTTGGCTCAGTGAGATGAGTAGCTGCCTTGAGCCCAGGAGGGCCAGGTTCGAATCCTGCACAGGGCAACATTTTTTTTTTCACCACCATACAACTTTTTGCAACTTTTCATCTTTTTCAGCTTTTCAGCAGACAGCTTCAGCGTTAAGGCATCCACACAGCATTTTCGCAGGAAATGCAAATTTTTCTAGTTCTTTATTATTATTCTTCTAGTTGCTTCCGTACACTTTTTGGCACTTAACTACTCCTTCAGTTTTCAGCCGATTTTCGCCATTCAAACTTTAAAAAATTCTGCTCTTTCTGCTAATGCCGGCTATGACTTTTGGTGCTCATAACTTCTATACTTTTTGAGATATTGAATTTTTTTTGCAATATTTTTTGCCCATTTCTGCCATATTATCAGTGGCCTCACTGATTTTCTTTGCCGGGAAGACCTGTGTTTTAGCTCAGTGAGATGAGCAGCCGTTCTCAGACTGGGAGGCCCGGGTTCAAATCCCGCTCATGGCAACATTTCTTTCAGTTAACAGTTAAACTTTTTTAACTCTTTTCAACACAAATTTAAGCTTTTTCACCCCTTTTCAGGACAATTTTCAGTTTTTTCACCACTTTTCAGCACAAATCCCAGCTTTTTCAGCTGTTTTCAGCAAAAACCTCTTTTCAGCAGAATTCTGAAAAGAGTTCTGCAGAACTCTTTTCAGCAGAAATTCTGCTGATTGAACTCTTTTCAGCAGAATTTTCACCCCTTTTCAGCCCAAATTCTGCTTATTCACCTCTTCTGCAAAATTTTCAGCCTTTTCCCCTATTATCAGCACAAATCTCAGCTTTTTTCAGAAAAAAACTCTTTTGAGCAGAAATTCTGCTGATTCATCTCTTTTCAGCGCAACTTTTTGCTTCTTTACCTCTTTTCAGCTGAAATTCTGCTGATTCACCTCTTTTCTGCAAAATTTTCAGCCTTTTCACCTCTTATCAGCACAATTCTCAGCAGCTTCTGCTCACTTAAGCAGAATTGTCAGTCTCTCCACCTCTTCTTTGTCAGAATGACTTTGGCTCAGTGAGATGAGTTGCTACCTTTAGACCTGGAGGGCCAGGTTCGAATCCTGCTTAGGGCAATGTTTTTTTTTTTTTAGCAAAATTTCTCTGTCTTTACCCCTTTCAGTAGAAGTTTTTGGCTTTTCACCACTTTTCAGCAAACATTTTCTGCTTCTTCACCTGTTTTCAGCAGAATTTTCAGTTTCTTCACCGCCATATAACTTTTTGCAAGTTTTCAACTTTTTCAGCTTTTTCAGCAGGCAACTTCAGCGTTAAGGCATCCACACAGCATTTTCGCAGGAAATGCACATTTTTCTAGTTCTTTATTATTATTCTTCTAGTTGCTTCCGTACACTTTTTGGCACTTATCTACTCCCTCAGTTTTTGTGCTATTTTCACCGTTCAAATCTTAAAAAATTCTGCTCTTTCTGCTCTTTCCGGCAATGACTTTTGGTGCTCATAACTTCTATACTTTTTGAGATATTGAATTTTTTTTGCAATATTTTTTGCCCATTTCTGCCATATTATCAGTGGCCTCACTGATTTTCTTTGCCGGGAAGACCTGTGTTTTAGCTCAGTGAGATGAGCAGCCGTTCTCAGACTGGGAGGCCCGGGTTCAAATCCCGCTCATGGCAACATTTCTTTCAGTTAACAGTTAAACTTTTTTAACTCTTTTCAACACAAATTTAAGCTTTTTCACCCCTTTTCAGGACAATTTTCAGTTTTTTCACCACTTTTCAGCACAAATCCCAGCTTTTTCAGCTGTTTTCAGCAAAAACCTCTTTTCAGCAGAATTCTGAAAAGAGTTCTGCAGAACTCTTTTCAGCAGAAATTCTGCTGATTGAACTCTTTTCAGCAGAATTTTCACCCCTTTTCAGCCCAAATTCTGCTTATTCACCTCTTCTGCAAAATTTTCAGCCTTTTCCCCTATTATCAGCACAAATCTCAGCTTTTTTCAGAAAAAAACTCTTTTGAGCAGAAATTCTGCTGATTCATCTCTTTTCAGCGCAACTTTTTGCTTCTTTACCTCTTTTCAGCTGAAATTCTGCTGATTCACCTCTTTTCTGCAAAATTTTCAGCCTTTTCACCTCTTATCAGCACAATTCTCAGCAGCTTCTGCTCACTTAAGCAGAATTGTCAGTCTCTCCACCTCTTCTTTGTCAGAATGACTTTGGCTCAGTGAGATGAGTTGCTACCTTTAGACCTGGAGGGCCAGGTTCGAATCCTGCTTAGGGCAATGTTTTTTTTTTTAGCAAAAATTTCTCTGTCTTTACCCCTTTCAGTAGAAGTTTTTGGCTTTTCACCACTTTTCAGCAAACATTTTCTGCTTCTTCACCTGTTTTCAGCAGAATTTTCAGTTTCTTCACCGCCATATAACTTTTTGCAAGTTTTCAACTTTTTCAGCTTTTTCAGCAGGCAACTTCAGCGTTAAGGCATCCACACAGCATTTTCGCAGGAAATGCACATTTTTCTAGTTGTGTGGATGCTGGAGGCATCCACACTATTGAGTTCCTGTTTCTCTTTATTCTTTATACTTTATTCTAGTTGCCACTTTTTGCACTTTCTTTGGCACTTTTCTACTTCCACAATTTTCAGCCGATTTTCACCGTTCAAATTTTAAACTATTCTGCTATTTCTGCTAATGATGGCTATGACTTTTGGTATTTTAACTGTTATACTTTTTAAAATATTAAGCTTTTTATGCTTTTTTTTGTCCCATTGAAATGAATGGAAAACTTCCAAAATTCTGCTAAAACTTGCTCGATTTTGAAACTTAACTACTTTGTCCTACTTTCACCTAGAACAACCATTCAAACTTTAAAATGTTCACAAATTATTGGGCTATTCATGAATGATTCAGCTTTTTCATATCTGTTACCATTTTCATCTTATCCCTGTTTAAGTTTTCAGTTTCATCTTTGTGATTTTTCACAAAATACATGCGTTGTTATGGTTGCTATGCACTTGGCATCCAGTGTGCCACTGTAGGTTTCGCAGTCTTCTCTTCATGTTCGAACAACTTCTTCCTACTTGCTCAATTTTCACTTAACTTCCACAAATTATACATCAAAACGTAGGTATTTTTGCTGGCTTTCAGAAAATGTCACTATCATTGTTGTGGGATTTATAGAATTTTCGCAAATCTCCTCAGACCAACACAAACTCTGAAAACTCTCCATAGAAAGTCAATGGAGAGTTTGTTCAAAATCACCGCTGGATTTCTCTAATGAGAGGCATTTTCGAATCGTCATATCTCCTTAACGAAGCGAAGTTAAGACATGAGGCTTGTGCCAATATATCTTCAGACACTCCTGACGCTCACAATTCAAGAATTTTTTTCTCATCTATTACCATTTGGCCATGAATTGGGTTTGTTTGAGGGTAGGAAATTTGTCCCTCGCTCAGATTTCTTCAGATTTCAAACTCTGGAAATGAGGCACTTTTTTCTCTCGTCATATCTTTTTGATGGATTTCCACAAAGACCTGAAAATTTCCATGATTGTTCACCAAAGCCTGCTGTCTCTTACGGTGAAAGAATGATATCAATACTCCAAATAGATTTAGAGTTAGAAAGCGTTGTTTGAGGGCAAGCCAAGGCAGTTTTCGCTTGCCTCTACTCAGTTATGGTGCATTAGAAGTCAAATATCTTCAATAATTCATATTTTAATGATAAAGTGTCAACACTTTAAGATTCCCCCATCTCTTCTGAACAAAACGGTGTAAGAATGACTGTTCTAGCCCCTACGGTTAGGAAATTATGGCCATTTGTTTGAGAGGAATCCTCACTATGAGAAATTCACTGCAGAAATCCTGTCTCTGTGCTCTGTGTGTGTAAAAACGGCTGCACCTGTTTTGGCGGGAAAAAGTGCACAGCCTCTCTGATTGGTGGATTCAAATTTAGCAGCTCCCAGGCTGCTTGACTGAGCTAGAAACTTGATTTTCTCTCCCTGTGTGTGTGTGTGTGTGTGTGTGTGTGTGTGTGTGTGTGTGTGTGTGTGTGAGACAGACAGACAGAGAGAGAGAGAGGGCGAGAGAGAGTTTTTATTGGAGCATCTTATTGTATGATTTAAATTCAATATATTTAGACTGGTTGACTGAATTTGATCCTGTGTGTGTCTCTCTGTGCTTGTGGGACTTTTTGCAGATGTTCATTTTGCTTTTCCAATTTTTCTATTTAAGTTATTACTATTGTGCTAAGTCATAGCATTTGTGCTGCTTTTCAGTATTTGTGCTAAATACAGCATTTCTGGTAAATCATACTATTTCTGCTATTTTATAAGATTTGTGCTAAGTACAGCATTTGTGCTAAATCATACTATTTCTGCTATTTTATAGGATTTGTACTTAATATAATATTTCTGCTTAATTATAGTATTTGTGCTAAAACATAGTATTTCTACTAAACGCAGTATTTCTGGGTAATCATAGTATTTCTATGTATTCCTGCCAGCTCCTCAGGAAGCCAATCCTCTGTGAGGACTGTAATTTTCAAATTGACATATCAAGTCATGCACGGCTTCCCAGCCAGCCAATCATATCTGAGTCCTGGCACATTCAAATTTGCATATTGTTCCCTTCATGGCTTCCCAGCCAGCCAATCATATCTGAGTCCTGGCACATTTAAATTTGCATATTGGGACCTTCATGGCTTCTAAGCCCACCAATCATCTATGTCATATATCTCTAATATTTCATATTTTTATTTTAAATGTCTTCTGAATAAAATGGTCTAAGAATGACTGTTTTAGTCCCTACGGTTAGGAAATTATGGTCATTTGTTTGAGGGGAGTCGTCATTATGAGAAATAGACTGCAAAAGTCCTGTGTCTCTCTGTGCTGCGTGCACCTGTTTTGGCGGGAAAAGTGCACAGGCTCTCTGATTGGTGGATTCAAATTCAGCAGCTCCCAGGCTGCTTGACTGAGCTAGAAACTTACTTCTCTCTCCCTGTGTGTGTGTGTGTGTTTGTGTGTGTGTGTGTGTGTGTGTGTGACAGAGAGAGAGGGGGAGAGAGAGAGAGAGAGAGAGAGAGAGAGAGAGAGAGAGAATGCCTTTTTATGGGATGATCTCATTGTAAGATTCAAATTCAATATATTTAGACTGGTTGACTGAATTGGATCTTGTGTGTGTGTGTGTGTGTGTGTGTGTGTGTGTGTGTGTGTGTGTGTGTGACAGAGAGAGAGAGGGAGAGACAGAGAGAGAGAGAAAGCCTTTTTATGGGATGATCTCATTGTAAGATTCAAATTCAATATATTTAGACTGGTTGACTGAATTGGATCTTGTGTGTGTGTGTGTGTGAGAGAGAGAGAGAGAGAGAGAGAGGGAGAGAGAGAGAGAGAGAGAGAGAGAAAGCCTTTTTATGGGATGATCTCATTGTAAGATTCAAATTCAATATATTTAGACTGGTTGACTGAATTGGATCTTGTGTGTGTGTGTGTGTGTCTGTGTGTGTGTGACACAGAGAGAGAGAGAGAGAGAGAGAGAGAGAGAGAGAAAGCCTTTTCATGGGATGATGTCATTGTAAGATTCAAATTCAATATATTTAGACTGGTTGACTGAATTGGATCTTGTGTGTGTGTGTGTGTGTGTGTGACAGAGAGAGAGGGGGAGAGAGAGAGAGAGAGAGAGAGGAGAGAGAGAGAGAGAGAATGCCTTTTTATGGGATGATCTCATTGTAAGATTCAAATTCAATATATTAGACTGGTTGACTGAATTGGATCCTGTGTGTGTGTGTGAGTGTGTGTGTGTGTGTGTGTGTCTCTGTGCATGTGTTTCCATATGTGTCCATATTTGTGATTGTGTGGCTGTATATATTTTTTATCGATTTTTTTCATTTCACAAGTATATTTGAAGGACCCTTAGCATGTTCAGCATTTTTCAGCTGTCCATTTTGCTTTTCCAATTTTTCTGTTTAAGTTATTACTATTGTGCTAATCATAGCATTTCTGCTGTTTATAAGATTTTTGCTAAATTTAGTATTTCTGATTAATTATAGTTTTCTACCAAATCATAGTACAGTATTTTTGCTTTTTATAGGATTTTATAGGATATTATATTGCTTGATATAGTATTTCTGCTTATTATAGGATTTGTGCTTAATATAGTATTTCTGCTAAATGTAGTATTTATGCTTAATCATAGTATTCTATATATTTCTGCCAGGTCCCAGGCAGCCAATCCTCTGTGAGGACTGAGGCATTCAAATTTACAAATCAGGGCCTGCACGGCTTCCCAGCCAGCCAATCATATCTGAGGTCTGCCCTTCTTCTCTCGTCATATCTCAGCGACAGATGTACAAAGAGCAATGCAAATCACAGTCAAAGTACACCAAAGTCCGCTGATTCACCCAGTACAAGAATTATGCTTCTAGTCCAACTAGTTTTTGAGTTACACGACATTTTATAACTCCAAAAAACTGCGTTTTTCGCCTTCACCGCAATCTAATTCTGACTGCTCATCACCCTGTTTCCAGGCACTCGCTCTCTTTCCCAATTCTGCAAACATTTATGATTTAGCAGCTTTTCTAATATGGACCTCAAATTCTTGTTAACACTCCATGGCACAAATACTCTTCCCTTTAGGCTCTGTGTATGTGTGTGTGTGTATCAATATTTCTCCCATTTTAAAGTATTACTCCTCCATAATTGTATTTCGTTAAATCAAAGTACTTTTACTACATCTTAGTACTTCTCTCAATCATAGTATTTCTGCTAAATCATAGTATTTTGTTAAGTTTAAGAATGTTTGGCTAATATATTCTTTCTGTTATCTATACTATTTCTCCTAAATTCTTGTATTTTTGACAAGTTATCGTGTTTCTGGTAAGTTACATTATTTCTGCTAAGTTCTGCTATGCTATTGTATTTCTGCCAAGTATTATGTTTCCTCTAAGATATTACAGTTTGCTAAGTTACTACATTTTAGCAAAGTTCCTTTGCTTCTGCAAAGCTTTTACAAATTCTGCAACTTTCAGCTTTTTCTGCTAGTTTCAGCAGACAGCTTCAGCATTACAGCATCCACACTGCATTTCGCAGGAAATGCAAATTTTTCTAGTTGTGTGGATGCTTTAGGCATCCACACTATTG
>NW_020328505.1:0-18551 GCF_001858045.2 Oreochromis niloticus
AAAATCACTGCTGGATTTCTCTAATGAGAGGCATTTTCGAATCGTCATATCTCCTTAACGAAGCGAAGTTAAGACATGAGGCTTGTGCCAATATATCTTCAGACACTCCTGACGCTCACAATTCAAGAATTTTTTTCTCATCTATTACCATTTGGCCATGAATTGGTTGTTTGTGAGGGTAGGAAATTTGTCCCTCGCTCAGATTTCTTCAGATTTCAAACTCTGGAAATGAGGCACTTTTTTCTCTCGTCATATCTTTTGATGGATTTCCACAGAGACCTGAAAATTTCCATGATTGTTCACCAAAGCCTGCTGTCTCTTACGGTGAAAAAATGATATCAATACTCCAAATAGATTTAGAGTTAGAAAGCGTTGTTTGAGGGCAAGCCAAGGCAGTTTTCGCTTGCCTCTACTCATTTATGGTGCATTAGAAGTCAAATATCTTCAATAATTCATATTTTAATGATAAAGTGTCAACACTTTAAGATTCCCCCATCTCTTCTGAACAAAACGGTGTAAGAATGACTGTTCTAGCCCCTACGGTTAGGAAATTATGGCCATTTGTTTGAGAGGAATCCTCACTATGAGAAATTCACTGCAGAAATCCTGTCTCTGTGCTCTGTGTGTGTAAAAACGGCTGCACCTGTTTTGGCGGGAAAAAGTGCACAGCCTCTCTGATTGGTGGATTCAAATTTAGCAGCTCCCAGGCTGCTTGACTGAGCTAGAAACTTGATTTTCTCTCCCTGTGTGTGTGTGTGTGTGTGTGTGTGTGTGTGTGTGTGTGTGTGACAGACAGACAGAGAGAGAGAGAGGGCGAGAGAGAGTTTTATTGGAGCATCTTATTGTATGATTTAAATTCAATATATTTAGACTGGTTGAGTGAATTTGATCCTGTGTGTGTCTCTCTGTGCTTGTGGGACTTTTTGCAGATGTTCATTTTGCTTTTCCAATTTTTCTATTTAAGTTATTACTATTGTGCTAAGTCATAGCATTTGTGCTGCTTTTCAGTATTTGTGCTAAATACAGCATTTCTGGTAAATCATACTATTTCTGCTATTTTATAAGATTTGTGCTAAGTACAGCATTTGTGCTAAATCATACTATTTCTGCTATTTTATAGGATTCTACTTAATATAATATTTCTGCTTAATATTATAGTGTTGTGCTAAAACATAGTATTTCTACTAAACGCAGTATTTCTGGGTAATCATAGTATTTCTATGTATTCCTGCCAGCTCCTCAGGAAGCCAATCCTCTGTGAGGACTGTAATTTTCAAATTGACATATCAAGTCATGCACGGCTTCCCAGCCAGCCAATCATATCTGAGTCCTGGGACATTCAAATTTGCATATTGTTCCCTTCATGGCTTCCCAGCCAGCCAATCATATCTGAGTCCTGGCACATTTAAATTTGCATATTGGACCTTCATGGCTTCTAAGCCCACCAATCATCTATGTCATATATCTCTAATATTTCATATTTTTATTTTAAATGTCTTCTGAATAAAATGGTCTAAGAATGACTGTTTTAGTCCCTACGGTTAAATTATGGTCATTTGTTTGAGGGGAGTCGTCATTATGAGAAATAGACTGCAAAAGTCCTGTGTCTCTCTGTGCTGCGTGCACCTGTTTTGGCGGGAAAAAGTGCACAGGCTCTCTGATTGGTGGATTCAAATTCAGCAGCTCCCAGGCTGCTTGACTGAGCTAGAAACTTACTTCTCTCTCCCTGTGTGTGTGTGTGTGTGTGTGTGTGTGTGTGTGTGTGTGTGTGTGTGTGTGTGTGCGTGTGTGTGTGTGTGTGACAGAGAGAGAGAGGGAGAGAGAGAGAGAGAGAGAGAGAGAATGCCTTTTTATGGGATGATCTCATTGTAAGATTCAAATTCAATATATTTAGACTGGTTGACTGAATTGGATCTTGTGTGTGTGTGTGTGTGTGTGTGTGTGTGTGTGTGTGTGTGTGACAGAGAGAGAGAGGGAGAGAGAGAGAGAGAGAAAGCCTTTTTATGGGATGATCTCATTGTAAGATTCAAATTCAATATATTTAGACTGGTTGACTGAATTGGATCTTGTGTGTGTGTGTGTGTGAGAGAGAGAGAGAGAAGAGAGAGAGAGAGAGAGAGAGAGAGAAAGCCTTTTTATGGGATGATCTCATTGTAAGATTCAAATTCAATATATTTAGACTGGTTGACTGAATTGGATCTTGTGTGTGTGTGTGTCTGTGTGTGTGTGACACAGAGAGAGAGAGAGAGAGAGAGAGAGAGAAAGCCTTTTCATGGGATGATGTCATTGTAAGATTCAAATTCAATATATTTAGACTGGTTGACTGAATTGGATCTTGTGTGTGCGTGTGTGTGTGTGACAGAGAGAGAGAGGGAGAGAGAGAGAGAGAGAGAGAGAATGCCTTTTTATGGGATGATCTCATTGTAAGATTCAAATTCAATATATTTAGACTGGTTGACTGAATTGGATCCTGTGTGTGTGTGTGTGAGTGTGTGTGTGTGTGTGTGTGTGTCTGTGCATGTGTGTTTCCTATGTGTCCATATTTGTGATTGTGTGGCTGTTATATATTTTTTTATCGATTTTTTTCATTTAACAAGATATTTGAAGGACCCTTAGCATGTTCAGCATTTTTTCAGCTGTCCATTTTGCTTTTCCAATTTTTCTGTTTAGTTATTACTATTTGCAATCATAGCATTTCTGCTGTTTTTAAGATTTTTGCTAAATTTAGTATTTCTGATTAATTATAGTTTTTCTACCAAATCATAGTACAGTATTTTTGCTTTTTATAGGATTTTTATAGATATTATATTGCTTGATATAGTATTTCTGCTTATTATAGGATTTGTGCTTAATATAGTATTTCTGCTAAATGTAGTATTATGCTTATCATAGTATTTCTATATATTTCTGCCAGTCCCAGGCAGCCATCCTCTGTGAGGACTGAGGCATTCAAATTACAATCAGGGCCTGCACGGCTTCCCAGCCAGCCAATCAATCTGAGGTCTGCCTTTCTTCTCTGTCATATCTCAGCGACAGATGTACAAAGAGCAATGCAATCACAGTCAAAGTACACCAAAGTCCGCTGATTCACCCAGTACAAGAATTTGCTTCTAGTCCAACTAGTTTTTGAGTTACACGACTTTATAACTCCAAAAAACTGCGTTTTTCGCCTCTCACCGCAATCTATCTGACTGCTCATCACCCTGTTTTCCAGGCCTCGCTCTCTTTCCCAATTCTCAAACATTTATGATTTTAGCAGCTTTTCTATATGGACCTCAAATTCTTGTTAACACTCCATGGCACAAACTGTTCCCTTTAGGCTCTGTGTATGTGTGTGTATCAATATTTCTCCCATTTTAAGTATTACTCCTCCATAATTGTATTTCTGTTAAATCAAGTACTTTTACTACATCTTAGTACTTCTGCTCATCATAGTATTTCTGCTAATCATAGTATTTTTGTTAAGTTTAAGAATGTTTGGCTAAATATATTCTTTCTGTTATCTTATACTATTTCTCCTAAATTCTTGTATTTTTGACAAGTTATCGTGTTTCTGGTAAGTTACATTATTTCTGCTAAGTTCTGCTATGCTATTGTATTTCTGCCAAGTATTATGTTTCCTCTAAGATATTACAGTTCTGCTAAGTTACTACATTTTAGCAAAGTTCCTTTGCTTCTGCAAAGTTTTACAAATTCTGCAACTTTTCAGCTTTTTCTGCTAGTTTCAGCAGACAGCTTCAGCATTACAGCATCCAGCACCTGCATTTTTTCTCATTGTGTGGATGCTAGCATCCAAATTGTTCCTGTTTCTTTTATTCTTTATTTATTATTATATTCTAGTTGCCACTTTTTCACTTTTTTTGGCACTTAACTACTTCCACAATTTTCAGCCGATTTTCACCGTTCAAATTTTAACTATTCTGCTATTTCTGCTAATGATCGCTATATCTTTTGGTGTTTTTACTGTTATACTTTTTAAAATATTCACTTTTTTCCTTTAATTTGTCCCATTGAATGAATGGGAACTTCTGCAATTCTGCTAAATTTTGCTTGTTTTTGAAACTTAACTACTTTTTCCTACTTTCACGTAGAACAACCATTCAAACTTTAAAATGTTCTCAAATTATTGGGCTATTCAGGATAATCAGATTTTTCAAATCTTTTACCGTTTTATTTTATGCCTCTTAAAGTTTTGAGTTGGAAATTGTGATTTTTCACAAAATACATGCGTTGTTATGGTTGCTATGCACTTGGCTTCCAGTGTGCCACTGTAGGTTTCGCAGTCTTCTCTTCATGTCCGAACAACTTCTTGCTACTTGCTCAATTTTCACTCAACTTCCACAAATTATACATCAAAACGTAGGTATTTTTGCTGGCTTTCCGAAAATGTCACCATCATTGTTGTGAGACTTATAGAATTTTTGGCAAATTCCTCAGAGCAACACAAAGTCTGAAAACTCTCCATAGAAAGTCAATGGAGAGTTTGTTCAAAATCACCGCTTGATTTCTGTAATGAGAGGCATATTCGAATCGTCATATCTCCTTAACGAAGCGAAGTTAAAACATGAGGCTTGTCCCAGTATATCTTCAGACACTCCTGACGCTCACAATTCAAGAATTTTTTTCTCACCTATTACGTTCTGAGATGAGTTACACTTGTTTGAGCGTAGGAAATTCGTCCTTCGCTCAGATTTCTTCAGATTTCAACTCTGGAAATGAACCACTTTTTTCTCTCGTCATAACTTTTTGTTGGATTTCCACAGAGACCTGAAAATTTCCATGATTGTTCACCAAAGCCTGCTGTCTCTTACGGTGAAAAATGATATGATACTCCAAATAGATTTAGAGTTAGAAAGCGTTGTTTGAGGGCAAGTCAAGGCAGTTTTTGCTTTGCTCTACTCAGTTATGGTGCATTAGAAGTCAATATCTTTATAATTCATATTTTAATGATACATTGTCAACACTTTAGATTCCCCCATCTCTTCTGAACAAAACGGTGTAAGAATGACCGTTCTAGCCCTATAGTTAGGAATTATGGTCATTGTTTGAGGGGAGTCGTCATTATGAGAAATAGACTGCAAAATCCTGTGTCTCTCTGTGCGCATGCACCTGTTTTGGCGGGAAAAGTGCACAGCTCTCTGATTGGTGGATTTAAATTCAGCAGCTCCCAGGCTGCTTGACTGAGCTAGAAACTTACTTCTCTCTCCCTGTGTGTGTGTGTGGTGTGTGTGTGTGTGTGTGTGTGTGTGTGTGTGACAGAGAGAGAGAAGAGAGGGCGAGACAGAGTTTTTATGGGAGCATCTTATTGTATGATTTAATTCAATATATTTAGACTGGTTGACTGAATTTGATCCTGTGTGTGTCTCTCTGTGCATGTGTGTTTCATATGTTTCCATATTTCTGATTGTGTGACTGTTACACTTTTTTTGCTCAGTTTTTTTTTCATTTAACAAGTACATTTGAAGGACCCTTAGCATGTTCAGCATTTTTTCAGCTGTCCATTTTGCTTTTCCAGTTTTTCTGTTTAAGTTATTACTATTGTGCTGAATCATACTATTTCTGCTATTTTATAAGATTTGTGCTAAATATAGTATTTCTACCCAGTATAGTATTTCTGATTAATTATAGTTTTTCTACAAATCATATTACAGTATTTTTGCTTTTTATACCATTTTATAGGATTTTTATATTGCTTATATAGTATTTCTGCTTTTTATAGGATTTGTGCTTATTAGTATTTCTGCTTTTTATAGGATTGTGCTTAATCAGTATTTCTGCTAAATGTAGTATTTATGCTTAATCACACTATTACTATATATTTCTGCCAGCTTCCCAGCCAGCCATCATATCTGAGGTCTGCAGTTTCTTCTCTCGTCATATCTCAGCGACGGATGTACAAAGAGTAATGAAATCGCAGTCAAAGTACACCAAAGTCCGCTGATTCACCCAGTACAAGATTATGCTCCTAGTCCACCTAGTTTTGGAGTTACACGATGTTTTGTAACTCCAAAAATGGCGCTCTTTGCCTCACACCGCGATCTAATTCTGACTGCTCATCACCCTGTTTCCCAAGTGCTCACTGTCTTCCCAGTGGCGCAGCTGGTAATGACACAGGTCTGCAACCAAAGTCGTGGGTTCAACTCCACTTGGACAACATGTTTTTGCCCTACAAATTAATACACTATCACAGACCACTAATTCATATTCATCATTTATTACAATTCTCAAAACTTTTTACCAGCTTTTCTAATATGGACCTCACATTCTTCTTAACACTCCATGGCACAAATACTCTTCCTTTAGGCTCTGTGAATGTGTGTGTGTATCAATATTTCTCCCATTTTAAAGTATTACTCCTCCATAATTGGATTTCTCTTAAATCAAAGTACTTTTACTACATCTTAGTACTTCTGCTCAATCATAGTATTTCTGCTAAATCATGGTTTTTGTGCCAGTCATCAGAATCATGTTTATTGGCCAAGTATATGTGCATACAAATACAAGGAATTTGGTTCCGGTAGATGGTGGCTCTCGAGCACAGAATGTAAATTCACACACACACACACACCACACACACACACACACGTATCTATATATACATTGCACATGCATACACATACATACACAAAGCTGTGTAAACCAACTATAAATAACTAATCTAAACGTATATACATAAATACAGAAATGAATGAGGTGGAATGAATACTACAGAATGTACATAAGGTGCAGTTGCAGTCTGGCAGTGGGAGGAGTGTGACAGTTCAACTGTTTAGAAGGGAGATGGCGAGGGGAAAGAAACTGTTCCTGTGTCGGGTGGTCCTGGTCTGCAGGCTTCTGTACCGTCTGCCAGAGGGCAGCAGATCAAAAGTCTGTGTCCAGGGTGTGAGGGGTCTGTGATGATTTTCCCTGCCCGTTTCCTGGTTCTTGAGAGGTACAGATCCTGGATGGAGGGCAGGGGGGCGCCGATGATCCTTTCTGCTGCCCGTACAGTCCGCTGCAGTCTGCACCTGTCCTGTTTAGTGGCTGCACCATACCAGACTGTGATGGAGGAGCACAGGACAGACTCAATGACTGCAGTGTAGAGCTGGATCAGCAGCTCCTGTGGAAGACTGTACTTCCCCAGTTGTCTCAGGAAGTACATCCTCTGCTGGGTCTTTTGAGGATGGAGTTGATGTTGGTCTCCCACTTCAGGTCCTGGGAGATGGTGGTACCCAGCAACTTGAAGATCTCCACAGTCGACACAGGGCTGTCTGATATGATGAGGGGGGGCAGAGTTGAGGGATGTCTCCTGAAGTCCACTGTCATCTCTACAGTTTTAAGAGTGTTCAGCTCCAGATTGTGCTGACTGCACCAGAGTACCAGCCGCTCAACTCATCATAACATTTGTGTTATGTTATAGTATTACTACTAAGTGGAGAATTTCTAAATGTTACAGTATATGTGCTGATTACAGTATTTCTGCCAAATATAGTATTTCTGATTAATTATAGTTTTCTACCAAATCATATTACAGTATTTTGCTTTTATAGGATTTTATAGGATATTTATATTGCTTAATATAGTATTTTTGCTTTTTATACGATTTGTGCTTAATACAGTATTTCTGCTAAATGTAGTATTTATGCTTAATCATACTATTTCTATATATTTTGCCAGGTCCTCTGTGAGGACTGAGACATTCAAATGTACATATCAGGGCCTGCATGGCTTCCCAGCCAGCCAATCATATCTGAAGTCTGCCGTTTCTTCTCTCGTCATATCTCAGCGACGGATGTACAAAGAGCAATGAAAATCGCAGTCAAAGTACACCAAAGTCCGCTGATTCACCCAGTACAAGAATTATGCTTCTAGTCCACCTAGTTTTTGAGTTACATGAGTTTTATAACTCCAAAAACGGCGCTCTTTGCTCTCACCGCGATCTAATTCTGACTGCTCATCACCCTGTTCCCCAAGGACTCACTGTCTTTCCCAGTGGCGCAGCTGGTAATGACACAGCTCTACAACACAAAGGTCGCAGGTTCAACTCCACCTCGGACAACACGTTTTTTGCCCTACAAATTAATACACTATCACAGACCACTATTCATATTCATCATTTATTACAATTCTCAAAACTTTTTACCAGCTTTTCTAATATGGACCTCACATTCTTCTTAACACTCCATGGCACAAATACTCTTCCCTTTAGGCTCTGTGAATGTGTGTGTGTATCAATATTTCTCCCATTTTAAAGTATTACTCCTCCATAATTGGATTTCTCTTAAATCAAAGTACTTTACTACATCTAGTACTTCTGCTCAATATAGTATTTCTGCTAAATCATAGTATTTTGCCAATCATGGTTTTTGTGCCAATCATCAGAATCGTGTTTATTGGCCAAGTATATGTGCAGACAAATACAAGGAATTTGGTTCCGGTAGATGGTGGCTCTCGAGCACAGCAATGTAAATCTCACACACACACACACACACACACACACACACACACCACACACATATCTATATATACATTACACATGCATACACATACATACACAAAGCTGTGTAAACCAACTATAATAACTAATCTAAACGTATATACATAAAATACAGAAATGAAATGAGGTGGAATGAATACTACAGAATGTACATAAGGTGCAGTTGCAGTCTGGCAGTGGGAGCAGTGTGACAGTTCAACTGTTTAGAAGGGAGATGGTGAGGGGAAAGAAACTGTTCCTGTGTCGGGTGGTCCTGGTCTGCAGGCTTCTGTACCGTCTGCCAGAGGGCAGCAGATCAAAAAGTCTGTGTCCAGGGTGTGAGGGGTCTGTGATGATTTCCCTGCCCGTTTCCTGAGAGGTACAGATCCTGGATGGAGGGCAGGGGGGCGCCGATGATCCTTTCTGCTGCCCGTACAGTCCGCTGCAGTCTGCACCTGTCCTGTTTAGTGGCTGCACCATACCAGACTGTGATGGAGGAGCACAGGACAGACTCAATGACTGCAGTGTAGAGCTGGATCAGCAGCTCCTGTGGAAGACTGTACTTCCCAGTTGTCTCAGGAAGTACATCCTCTGCTGGGTCTTTTTGAGGATGGAGTTGATGTGGTCTCCCACTTCAGGTCCTGGAGATGGTGGTACCAGCAACTTCAAGATCTCCACAGTCGACACAGGGCTGTCTGATATGATGAGGGGGGGCAGAGTTGAGGGATGTTCCTGAAGTCCACTGTCATCGCTACAGTTTTAAGAGTGTTCAGCTCCAGATTGTGCTGACTGCACCAGAGTACCAGCCGCTCAACTCATCATAACATTTGTGTTATGTTATAGTATTACTACTAAGTGGAGAAATTTCTAAAATGTTACAGTATATGTGCTGATTACAGTTTCTGTATAATAGAATTTTGGCAAATCTCCTCACCAACACAAAGTCTGAAAACTGCATAGAAAGTCAATGGAGAGCTTGTTCAAAATCTCCACTGGATTTCTCTAATGAGAGGCATTTTCAAATCGTCATATCTCAACGCAGCAAATTTAAGACATGAGGCTTGTGCCAATATATCTTCAGACACTCCTGATGCTCACAATTCAAGAATTTCTTTCTCACCTATTACCATTTGGCCATGAATTGGGTTTGTTTGAGGGTAGGAAATTCATCTCTCGCTCAGATTTCTTCAGATTTCAAACTCTGGAAATGAACCACTTTTTCTCTCGTCATATCTTTTTGATGGATTTCCACAGAGACCTGAAAATTTCCATGACTGTTCACCAAATCCTGCTGTCTCTTACGGTGAAAGAATGATATCGATACTCCAAATAGATTTAGAGTTAGAAAGCATTGTTTGAGGGCAAGTCAAGGCAGTTTTCGCTTTGCCTCTACTCAGTTATGGTGCATTAGAAGTCAAATATCTTCAATAATTCAGATTTTAATGATAAATTGTCAACACTTTAAGATCCCCCCATCTCTTCTGAACAAAACGGTGTAAGAATGACTGTTCTAGCCCTACGGTTAGGAAT
Source organism: Oreochromis niloticus (assembly GCF_001858045.2). Taxonomy (NCBI): domain Eukaryota; kingdom Metazoa; phylum Chordata; class Actinopteri; order Cichliformes; family Cichlidae; genus Oreochromis; species Oreochromis niloticus. Next base: position 9,986 of record NW_020328505.1, read on the forward strand.
TATAGCATTTGTTTGAGGGGAATCTCATATGAAAATAGACAGCACAATCCTGTCTCTGTGCTGCGTGTGTGTAAAAACAGTGCACCTGTTTTGGCGGGAAAAAGTATACAGCTCTCTGATTGTGGATTCAATTCAGCAGCTCCCAGGCTATTTGGCGCTGCTGCTGCTAGTGTGTGTGTTTGTGTGTGTGTGTGTGTGTGACAGAGAGAGAGAGAGAAAGAGAGGGCGAGAGAGCGTTTTTATGGGAGCATCTTATTGTATGATTTAAATTCAATATATTTAGACTGGTTGACTGAATTGTGCTGTGTCTCTCTGTGCTGTGTGTTTCCATATGTGTCCATTTTTGATTGTGTGACTGTTATACTTTTTTTGCTGATTTTTTTTTCATTCAACATTACATTTGAGGGAGCCTTAGAATGTTCAGGCATTTTTTCAGCTGTTCATTTTGCTTTTCCAATTTTTCTATTTCAGTTATTACTATTGTGCTAAGTCATAGCATTTCTGCTGTGTGTGTGTGTGTATGACAGAGAGAGAGAGAGAGAGAGAGAGAGAGAGAGAGCCTTTTTATGGGTGTATCTTATTGTGTGCCTACTGGTGGTGGTCAGAGGGCCCGGTGGCGCCAGTGTCCAGCAGCCTCGCCTCTGTCAGTGCGCCCCAGGGTGGCTGTGGCTACAACGTAGCTTGCCATCACCAGTGTGTGAATGGGTGAATGACTGGATATGTAAAGCGCTTTGGGGTCCTTAGGGACCATAAAAGCGCTATATAAATACAGGCCATTTACCATGTCCATATTTGTAATTGTGCAAGTTATTACTATTATGCTAAATTATAGTATTTCTGCTACTTTTTGGTATTTGTGCTAAATACAGTATTTCTGCTAAATCTTAGTATTATTGCTTAATCATATTATTTGAGCAAAATCATAGTATTTGAGCATATTCTTTCTATTTGTGTCATAGCATAGTATATTTGCTGAATTACAGCATTTCTGCTATGTTGTAGTATTTGTCCTAAATCACAGTATTTGTGCAATGTTTAGGTATTTTTGTTTAAATAAAGCATCTATGTAATCTTGTACCATGGTTGCTAAAATCCTGTATTTCTGAAAAGTTATCTTGTTTCTGCTAAGTTACAATATTTATTCTAATTTCTGCTGCTAAGTTCTGCTATGTTATTGTATTTCTGCCAAGTATTATGTTTCTTTACGTTATTGCAGTTCTGCTATGTAATTACATTTTTGCTAAGTTCTTATGCTTCTGCAAAGTTATTACAATTTTTGCAAAGGTTTTACAATTTCTGCAACTTTTCAGCTTTTTCAGCTAGTTTCAGCTGACAGCTTCAGCTTTACAGCATCCACACTGCATTTTCGCAGGAAATGCAAATTTTCTAGTTCTAGTTGCGTTCCGTACACTTTTTGGCACTTAACTACTTCCACAATTTTCAGCCGATTTTCACCGTTCAAATTTTAAACTATTCTGCTATTTCTGCTAATGTACGCTATATCTTTTGGTATTTTATACTGTTATACTTTTTAAAATATTAAGTTTTTCCTTTAATTTGTCCCATTGAAATGAATGGGAAACTTCGCAATTCTGCTAAAACTTGCTTGTTTTGAAACTTAACTACTTTGTCATACTTTCACTAGAACAACCATTCAAACTTTAAAATGTTCACAAATTATTGGGCTATTCAGGAATAAATCAGCTTTTTCAAATCTTTTACCGTTTTTTTTTATCCCTCTTAAAGTTTTGAGTTGCAAAATTGTGATTTTCAGAAAATACATGCGTTGTTATGGTTGCTATGCACTTGGCTTCCAGTGTGCCACTGTAGGTTTCGCAGTCTTCTCTTCATGTCCGAACAACTTCTTGCTACTTGCTCAATTTTCACTCAACTTCCACAAATTATACATCAAAACGTAGGTATTTTTGCTGGCTTTCAGAAAATGTCACATCATTGTTGTGAGATTTATAGAATTTTGGCAAATCTCCTCAGACCAACACAAAGTCTGAAAACTCTCCATAGAAAGTCAATGGAGAGTTTGTTCAAAATCACCGCTTGATTTCTGTAATGAGAGGCATATTCGAATCGTCATATCTCCTTAACGAAGCGAAGTTAAGACATGAGGCTTGTCCGGTATATCTTCAGACACTCCTGACGCTCACAATTCAAGAATTTCTTTCTCACCTATTACCATTTGGCCATGAATTGGGTTTGTTTGAGGGTAGGAAATTCGTCCCTCGCTCAGATGTCTTCAGATTTCAAACTCTGGAAATGAGGCACTTTTTTCTCTCGTCATATCTTTTTGATGGATTTCCACAGAGACCTGAAAATTTCCATGACTGTTCGCCAAAGCCTGCTGTCTCTTACGGTGAAAGAATGATATCGATACTCCAAATAGATTTAGAGTTAGAAAGCATTGTTTGAGGGCAAGTCAAGGCAGTTTTGCTTTGCCTCTACTCAGTTACAGTGTATTACAAGTCATATATCTTCAATAATTTATATTTATCGCTGAATTATGAAGACCTGCAGATTCCCCATCTCTTCTGAACAAAACGGTGTTAGAATGAGCATTCTAGCCCTACGGTTAGGAAATTATGGCCATTTGTTCGAGGGGAGTCCTGAATGTGAAAATACACTGAAGAAAACCCATAGCTCTCTCTGTGTCTGTGTGTGTAAGTGCTGATTACAGCAGGTGCAGCCAATTTAGCTGACCTAGATATACCAAGCCCAGACTCTCAACAGACTCTGCACACTTTGCTCTCTGTGTATGTGTGTGTGTATCAATATTTCCCATGTTAAAGTATTACTCCTCCATATAGTATTTGTGCTAAATCAAAGTACTTTACTACATCTTAGTACTTCTGCTCAATCATAGTATTTCTGCTGAATCATAGTTTTTTGCCATATCATGGTATTTGTGATAAAGCATTGTATTTCCACAAAATAACAGTATTATGTACTGTTATATTATTACTGCTCATAGTATTTCTGCCAAATCATAATATAACTGCAAAATAAAGATTTTTGAGCCAAATCATAGTGTTTGTGCTAAATCCTAGTAATTCTGCTCAGTGATATAACTTCTGCTATGCTGTAGTGCTTTTGCTAGATTATAGAATTTCTTCTAAATCAAAGTATTTCATGTAAATCATAGAGCAGTTTTTACAGTCATCTTACTGTTAAGCCATGAATTACGTTTGTTTGAGGGGTGGAAATCTGTCCTCCTCTCACTTTTCAAACTCTGAAAATGAAGCCGTTTCTTCTCTCATCATATCTCCGCGACGGAGGTAAAAGGAGCATGAAAATCGCAGTGAAAGTTCAGCAAAGTCTGCTGATTCACCCAGTACAAGAATTGTGCTTCTATCCCACCTAGTTTTGGAGTTACATGACGTTTTGTAACTCCAAAAATCGGCGTTTTACGCCTCTCACCGCGATCTAAATCTGACAGTTCATCTCCCCGTTTTCCAAATGCTGCTCTGTTTCCCAGTGGCACAGTTGGTAATGACGCCGGTCGGCAGCCTAAAGATCACGGGTTCAATTCCACCTTGGTCAACATTTTTTTTCCCTAGAAATTAATACACTATCACAGACAAGTAATTCATATTCATCATTTATTACAATTCTGCAAAGTTTATGATTTTAGCAGCTTTTCTAATATGGACCTCAGATTCTTCTTAACACTCCATGGCACAAATACTGTTCCCTTTAGGCTCTGTGTATCTGTGTGTGTATCAATATTTTTCCCATTTTAAAGTATTACTCCTCCATAATTGCATTTCTGTTAAATCAAAGTACTTTACTACATCTTAGTACTTCTGCTCAATCATAGTATTTCTGCTGAATCATAGTATTTTTGCCATATCATGGTATTTGTGATAAAGCATTGTATTTCCACAAATAACAGTATTATGTACTGTTATATTATTACTGCTCATAGTATTTCTGCCAAATCATAATATAACTGCAAATAAAGATTTTTGAGCCAAATCATAGTGTTTGTGCTAAATCCTAGTAATCTGCTCAGTGATATAACTTCTGCTATGCTGTAGTGTTTTTGCTAGATTATAGAATTTCTTCTAAATCAAAGTATTCATGTAAATCATAGAGCAGTTTTTACAGTCATCTTACTGTTAAGCCATGAATTACGTTTGTTTGAGGGGTGGAAATCTGTCCTCCTCTCACTTTTCAAACTCTGAAAATGAAGCCGTTTCTTCTCTCATCATATCCCGACGGAGGTAAAAGGAGCAATGAAATCGCAGTGAAGTTCAGCAAAGTCTGCTGATTCACCACTACAAGAATTGTGCTTCTATCCACCTAGTTTGGAGTTACACGACGTTTTGTAACTCCAAAAATCGGCGTTTTACGCCTTCACCGCGATCTAATCTGACAGTTCATCTCCCCGTTTTCCAAACCGCTGCTCTGTTTCCAGTGGCACAGTTGGTAATGACGCCGGTCGGCAGCCCAAAGATCACGGGTTCAATTCCACCTTGGTCAACATTTTTTTCCCTAGAAATTAATACACTATCACAGACAAGTAATTCATATTCATCATTTATTACAATTCTGCAAAGTTTTATGATTTTAGCAGCTTTTCTAATATGGACCTCAGATTCTTTAACACTCCATGGTACAAATACTGTTCCCTTTAGGCTCTGTGTATCTGTGTGTGTATCAATATTTTTCCCATTTTAAAGTATTACTCCTCCATAATTGCATTTCTGTTAATCAAAGTACTTTTACTATCTTAGTACTTCTGCTCAATCATAGTATTTCTGCTAAATCATAGTATTTGCCATATCATGTATTTGTGCCAAAACATTGTATTTGTACAAAGTCATAATATTTCTTCTAAATCATATTATTTCAATCAAATCTCAGGAGTTGCTAAACACGTATTATTACCAAATCATAGTATCTGTACCCAAACATATCTGTTCAACTTATTTAACTCTTCTCAACAGTCCAACACCTCTTCTTCACCCCGTTTCAGCAGAATTGAGTTTTTTCACCCCTTTTCAGCACAAATCCCAGCTTTTTCAGGTGTTTTCACAGAAATCTCTTTTATTTCTGATTGCTGATGTCTTTGTTTTTCAGCCGCCCCCTCTTTCCAGGTGGCGCAATCAGTAATGACACGGCTCTGCAGCTCAAAGGTCGTGGTTCAATCCCACCTTGGTCAACATTTTTTTTCACTACAAATTTATACACTTTCACAGACCTGTAATTTATATTGCTAATTTTTTCACTACAAATGATAGTGCAAAAACATACTATGTCTGCAACATCACAGTATATCTGTTATGTTATAGTATTACTACTAAATCACAGTATTTCTGCCAATTCAAGGAGGCTGACTGTTACTAAGTGCATCAGTGTACATAGGTCATCTCTTGTGTTGGAGTGCCCTCTTGTGGCGACTTTTGGGTAGTGCCTTAGTAAACGTGAACGCTGCAAAGAAGTGGTATCAGACTGGTTTGTAGTGGAGGAATTTGTTGCCAGTTTCTTTCATCTTTAATCCGTATTCATGTTGTAATGTAGTAGTACCACAATATGGCAGAAACACTATGTTTTGGACAAATACGTAAAACGGCTGCACCTGTTTTGGCGGGAAAAAGTACACAGCCTCTCTGATTGGTGGATTCAAATTCAGCAGCTCCCAGGCTGCTTGACTGACTAGAAAGTTTCTTCTCTCTCCCTCTGTGTGTGTGTGTGTGTGTTGTGTGTGTGTGTGTGTGTGTGACAGAGAGAGAGAGAGAGAGAAAAGTCTTTTTATGGGATTTCTCATGTAAGATTCAAATTCAATATATTAGACTGGTTGACTGAATTTGATCCTGTGTGTCTCTCTGTACATGTGTGTTTCCATAGGTGTCCATATTTGTGATTGTGTGACTGTTATACTTTTTGCTGAGTTTTTTTTTTCATTTAACAAGTACATTTGAAGATCCTTAGCATGATCAGCATTTTTTCAGCTGTCCATTTTGCTTTTCCAATTTTTCTGTTTAAGTTATTACTATTGTGCTGAATCATACTATTTCTGCTATTTACAAGATTTGTGTAAATATAGTATTTCTGCCAAATATAGTATTTCTGATTAATTATAGTTTTTCTACCAATCATAGTATAGTATTTCTGCTTTTTATAGGATTTGTGCTTAATATAGTATTTTTGCTTTTTATTAGGATTTGTGCTTAATACAGTATTTCTGCTAAATGTAGTATTTATGCTTAATCATACTATTACTATATATTCTGCCAGGTCCCCAGGCCAGCCAATCCTCTGCGGACTGAGACATTCAAATTTACATATCAGGGCCTGCACGGCTTCCCAGCCAGCCAATCATATCTGAGGTCTGCCCTTCTTCTCTCGTCATATCTTCTGCGTCGGATGTACAAAGAGCAATGAAATCGCAGTCAAGTACACCAAAGTCCGCTGATTCACTCAGTACAGAATTATGCTTCTAGTCCACCTAGCTTTTGAGCTACACGACGTTTTGTAACTCCAAAAAATGGCATTCTTCGCCTCTCACCGCGATCAATTCTGACTGCTCAGCTGGTAATGACACGGGTCTACAACCAAAGGTTGTGGTTCAGACCACCTTGGTCAACATGTTTTTGCCCTACAAATTAATACACTATCACAGACCACTAATTCATATTCATCATTTATTACAATTCTGCAACTTTTTACCAGCTTTTCTAATATGGACCTCAGTTTCTTCTTAACATCCATGGTACAAATACTTTCCTTTAGGCTCTGTGTATGTGTGTGTGTATCAATATTTCTCCCATTTTAAAGTATTACTCCTCCATAATTGTATTTCTCTTAAAACAAAGTACTTTTACTACATCTTAGTACTTCTGCTCAATCATAGTATTTCTGCTAAATCATAGTATTTTACCAAATTATGGTTTTTGTGCCAAATCATAACATTTGTGTTTATGTTACAGTATTACTACTAAGTGGAGGAATTTATGTCATGTTACAGTATATGTGCTGATTACAGTATTTCTGCTAATCATAGTATTTCTACTATATATTTTTCTTTCTAAATATAGCATTTCTGCTATATAATTGTATTTCTTGCTATGTTAAATATTTGTGCTAAACCAGTTGTATTGTGCTGAAAAATAGTATTTCTGCCAATGTAGTATTTCTGTCAAATTACAGCATTTTTGCTATGTTGTACTGTTTCTCTAAATCATAGATTCTGTAATGTTTAAGAATGTTTGGCTAAATATATCTTTCTGTTATCTTATACTATTTCTCCTAAATTCTTGTTTTTTGAGAAGTTATCGTGTTTCTGGTAAGTTACAATTTTCTGCTAAGTTCTGCTATGCTATTGTATTTCTGCAAGTATTATGTTTCCTCTAAGATATTGCAGTTCTGCTAAGTTACTACATTTTAGCAAAGTTCCTTTGCTTCTGCAAATTTTTACAGTTTCTGCAACTTTTCAGCTTTTTCAGCTAGTTTCAGCAGAAAGCTTCAGCTTTAAAGCATCCACACTGCATTTTCGCAGGAAATGCAAATTTTCTAGTTATTATCCAGTTGCTTTCCGTACGTTTTTTGGCACTTTTCTACTTCCACAATTTTCAGCCGATTTTCACCGTTCAAATTTTAACTATTCTGCTATTTCTGCTAATGATTGCTATGACTTTTGGTATTTTAACTCTTATACTTTTTAAATATTACGTTTTTTCCTTTAATTTGTCCCATTGAAATGAATGGGAAACTTCCGCAATTCTGCTAAAACTTACTCTTTTTGAAACTTAACTACGTTCTCATACTTCGCCTAGAACAACCATTCAAATTTAAAATGTCACAAATTATTGGCTATTCATGAATGATTCAGCTTTTTCATATCTGTCCGTTTTCAATCGTATCCCTCTCTAAGTTTTGAGTTTATCTTTGTGATTTTTCACAAAATACATGCGTTGTTATGGTTGCTATGCAGTTGGTTCTAAGTGACCACTGTACCTTTGCAATTTTCTCTTCATGTCCGAACAACTTCTTGCTACTCGCTCAATTTCACTTAACCCACACAAATATATACATCAAAACGTAGGTATTTTGCTGGCTTTCAGAAAATGTTACTATCATTGTTGTGAGATTATAGAATTTTGGCAAATCACCTCAGACCAACACAAAGTCAGAAAACTCTCCATAGAAAGTCAATGGAGAGCTTGTTCAAAATCATCGCTTGATTTCTCTAATGAGAGGCATATTCGAATCGTCATATCTCCTTAACGAAGCGAAGTTAAAACATGAGGCTTGTCCCCGTATATCTTCAGACACTCCTGATGCTCACAATTCAAGAATTTCTTTCTCACCTATTACCGTTCTAAATGAGTTAGACTTGTTTGAGGTAGAAATTCGTCCTTTGCTCAGATTTCTTCAGATTTCAAACTCTGGAAATGAACCACTTTTTCTCTTGTCATATCTTTTTAATGGATTTCCACAGAGACCTGAAAATTTCCATGATTGTTCACCAAGCCTGCTGTCCTTACGGTGAAAGAATGATATCGATACTCCAAATAGATTAGAGTTAGAAAGCGTTGTTTGAGGGCAAGTC
>NW_020328506.1:0-27450 GCF_001858045.2 Oreochromis niloticus
AAACACAAGGAGAGTGGAAAGAAAGCGTTGTGCAATCTGGAGGGAACTCCAGGTTTCCCACGCTGGCTGTGACGGACACTTAGCGGGTGAGATAGATATCAGAGTGCAGGAGCCCAGGAACAGATCCAAGACCTGAAACACAAGGAGAGTGGAAAGAAAGCGTTGTGCGAATCTGGAGGAACCTCCAGGTTTCCACGCTGGTTGTGACGGACACTACAAGCGGGTGAGATGGTATCAGAGTGCAGGAGCCCAGGAAAGATCCAAGACCTGAAACACAAGGAGAGTGGAAAGAAAGCGTCGTGAAATCTGGAGGGAACTTCCAGGTTTCCACGCTGGTTGTGACGGACACTTAGAAGCGGGTGAGATGGATATCAGTGTGCAGGAGCCCAGGAACAGATCCAAGACCTGAAACATAAGGAGATTGGAAAGAAGCGTTGTGAAATCTGGAGGAACCTCCAGTTTCCACGCGGCTTGTGACGGACACTTAGAAGCGGGTGAGATGGATATCAGAGTGCAGGAGCCCAGGAACAGATCCAAGACCTGAAACACAAGGAGAGTGGAAAGAAAGCGTTGTGCAATCTGGAGGGAACTTCCAGGTTTCCACGCTGGTTGTGACGGACACTTAGAAGCGGGTGAGATGGATATCAGAGTGCAGGAGCCCAAACAGATCCAAGACCTGAAACACAAAGAGTGGAAAGAAAGCGTTGTGAAATCTGGAGGGAACCTCCAGGTTTCCACGCTGGCTGTGACGGACACTTAGAAGCGGGTGAGATGGATATCAGAGTGCAGGAGCCCAGGAAAGATCCAAGACCTGAAAAGCGTTGTGCAATCTGGAGGGAACCTCCAGGTTTCCACGCTGGCTGTGACGGACACTTACAAGCGGGTGAGATGATATCAGAGTGCAGGAGCCCAGGAACAGATCCAAGACCTGAAACACAAGGAGAGTGGAAAGAAAGCGTTGTGAAATCTGGAGGGAACTCCAGGTTTCCACGCTGGCTGTGACGGACACTTAGAAGCGGGTGAGATGGATATCAGAGTGCAGGAGCCCAGGAACAGATCCAAGACCTGAAACACAAGGAGAGTGGAAAGAAAGCGTTGTGAAATCTGGAGGGAACCTCCAGGTTTCCACGCTGGCTGTGACGGACACTTAGAAGCGGGTGAGATGGATATCAGAGTGCAGGAGCCCAGGAACAGATCCAAGACCTGAAACACAAGGAGTGGAAAGAAAGCGTTGTGAAATCTGGAGGGAACCCCAGGTTTCCACGCTGGTTGTGACGGACACTTAGAAGCGGGTGAGATGGATATCAGAGTGCAGGAGCCCAGGAACAGATCCAAGACCTGAAACACAAGGAGATGGAAAGAAAGCGTTGTGAAATCTGGAGGGAACCTCCAGGTTTCCACGCTGGTTGTGACGGACACTTACAAGCGGGTGAGATGGATATCAGAGTGCAGGAGCCCAGGAAAGATCCAAGACCTGAAACACAAGGAGAGTGGAAAGAAAGCGTTGTGAAATCTGGAGGGAACCTCCAGGTTTCCACGCTGGTGTGACGGACACTTAGAAGGGTGAGATGGATATCAGAGTGCAGGAGCCCAGGAACAGATCCAAGACCTGAAACACAAGGAGAGTGGAAAGAAAGCGTTGTGAAATCTGGAGGAACCTCCAGGTTTCCACGCTGGTTGTGACGGACACTTAGAAGCGGGTGAGATGGATATCAGAGTGCAGGAGCCCAGGAACAGATCCAAGACCTGAAACACAAGGAGAGTGGAAAGAAAGCGTTGTGAAATCTGGAGGGAACCTCCAGGTTTCCACGCTGGTGTGACGGACACTTACAAGCGGGTGAGATGGATATCAGAGTGCAGGAGCCCAGGAAGAGATCCAAGACCTGAAACACAAGGAGAGTGGAAAGAAAGCGTTGTGAAATCTGGAGGGAACCTCCAGGTTTCCACGCTGGTGTGACGGACACTTAGAAGCGGGTGAGATGGATATCAGAGTGCAGGAGCCCAGGAACAGATCCAAGACCTGAAACACAAGGAGAGTGGAAAGAAAGCGTTGTGCAATCTGGAGGGAACCTCCAGGTTTCCACGCTGGTGTGACGGACACTTACAAGCGGGTGAGATGGACATCAGAGTGCAGGAGCCCAGGAACAGATCCAAGACCTGAAAACAAGGGAGTGGAAAGAAAGCGTTGTGAAATCTGGAGGAACTCCAGCTTTCCACGCTGGTTGTGACGGACACTTAGAGCGGGTGAGATAGATATCAGAGTGCAGGAGCCCAGAACAGATCCAAGACCTGAAACACAAGGAGAGTGGAAAAAAGCGTTGTGAAATCTGGAGGGAACCTCCAGGTTTCCACGCTGGTTGTGACGGACACTTACAAGCGGGTGAGATGGATATCAGAGTGCAGGAGCCCAGGAAGAGATCCAAGACCTGAAACACAAGGAGAGTGGAAAGAAGCGTTGTGAAATCTGGAGGGAACTCCAGTTTCCACGCTGGTTGTGACGGACACTTAGAAGCGGGTGAGATGGATATCAGGTGCAGGAGCCCAGGAAGAGATCCAAGACCTGAAACACAAGGAGAGTGGAAAGAAAGCGTTGTGCAATCTGGAGGGAACCTCAGGTTTCCACGCTGGTGTGACGGACACTTACAAGCGGGTGAGATGGATATCAGAGTGCAGGAGCCCAGGAAAGATCCAAGACCTGAAACAAAGGAGAGTGGAAAGAAAGCGTTGTGAAATCTGGAGGGAACCTCCAGGTTTCCACGCTGGTTGTGACGGACACTTAGAAGCGGGTGAGATGGATATCAGAGTGCAGGAGCCCAGGAAAGATCCAAGACCTGAAACACAAGGAGAGTGGAAAGAAGCGTTGTGCAATCTGGAGGGAACTCCAGGTTCCACGCTGGTTGTGACGGACACTTAGAAGCGGGTGAGATGGATATCAGAGTGCAGGAGCCCAGGAACAGATCCAAGACCTGAAACACAAGGAGATGGAAAGAAGCGTGTGAATCTGGAGGAATCCAGTTTCCCGCGTGTGACGGACATTAAAGGGTGAGATACAGAGTGCAGGAGCCCAGGAAAGATCCAAGACCTGAAACACAAGGAGGATTGGAAAGAAAGCGTTGTGAAATCTGGAGGAACCTCCAGGTTTCCACGCTGGTTGTGACGGACACTTACAAGCGGGTGAGATGGATATCAGAGTGCAGGAGCCAGGAACAGATCCAAGACCTGAAACACAAGGAGAGTGGAAGAAAGCGTTGTGAATCTGGAGGGAACTCCAGGTTTCCACGCGGCTGTGACGACACTTAGAAGCGGGTGAGATGGATATCAGAGTGCAGGAGCCCAGGAACAGATCCAAGACCTGAAACACAAGGAGAGTGGAAAGAAAGCGTTGTGAATCTGGAGGGAACCTCCAGGTTTCCACGCTGGTTGTGACGGACACTTACAAGCGGGTGAGATGGATATCAGAGTGCAGGAGCCCAGGAACAGATCCAAGACCTGAAACACAAGGAGAGTGGAAAGAAGCGTTGTGAAATCTGGAGGGAACCTCCAGTTTCCACGCTGGTTGTGACGGACACTTAGAAGCGGGTGAGATGATATCAGAGTGCAGGAGCCCAGGAACAGATCCAAGACCTGAAACACAAGGAGAGTGGAAAGAAAGCGTTGTGAAATCTGGAGGGAACCTCCAGGTTTCCACGCTGGTTGTGACGGACACTTAGAAGCGGGTGAGATGGATATCAGAGTGCAGGAGCCCAGGAACAGATCCAAGACCTGAAACACAAGGGAGTGGAAAGAAAGCGTTGTGAAATCTGGAGGAACCTCCAGCTTTCCACGCTGGTTGTGACGGACACTTAGAAGCGGGTGAGATGGATATCAGAGTGCAGGAGCCCAGGAAAGATCCAAGACCTGAAACACAAGGAGATGGAAAGAAAGCGTTGTGAATCTGGAGGGAACCTCCAGGTTTCCACGCTGGTTGTGACGGACACTTACAAGCGGGTGAGATGGATATCAGAGTGCAGGAGCCCAGGAAGAGATCCAAGACCTGAAACACAAGGAGATGGAAAGAAAGCGTTGTGAAATCTGGAGGGAACCTCCAGGTTTCCACGCGGCTGTGACGGACACTTGAAGCGGGTGAGATGGATATCAGAGTGCAGGAGCCCAGGAAGAGATCCAAGACCTGAAACACAAGGAGATGGAAAGAAAGCGTTGTGAAATCTGGAGGGAACCTCAGGTTTCCACGCCGGCTGTGACGGACACTTAGAAGCGGGTGAGATGGATATCAGAGTGCAGGAGCCCAGGAACAGATCCAAGACCTGAAACAAAGGAGAGTGGAAAGAAAGCGTTGTGAAATCTGGAGGGAACCTCCAGTTTCCACGCTGGTTGTGACGGACACTTAGAAGCGGGTGAGATGGATATCAGAGTGCAGGAGCCCAGGAACAGATCCAAGACCTGAAACACAAGGAGAGTGGAAAGAAAGCGTGTGCAATCTGGAGGGAACCTCCAGGTTTCCACGCTGGTTGTGACGGACACTTACAAGCGGGTGAGATAGACATCAGGTGCAGGAGCCCAGGAAGAGATCCAAGACCTGAAACACAAGGAGAGTGGAAAGAAAGCGTTGTGAAATCTGGAGGGAACCTCCAGGTTTCCACGCTGGTTGTGACGGACACTTAAAGCGGGTGAGATAGAATCAGAGTGCAGGAGCCCAGAAGAGATCCAAGACCTGAAACACAAGGAGAGTGGAAAGAAAGCGTTGTGAAATCTGGAGGGAACCTCCAGGTTTCCACGCTGGTTGTGACGGACACTTAAAGCGGGTGAGATGGATATCAGAGTGCAGGAGCCCAGGAAGAGATCCAAGACCTGAAACACAAGGAGAGTGGAAAGAAAGCGTTGTGAAATCTGGAGGGAACCTCCAGGTTTCCACGCTGGTTGTGACGGACACTTAGAAGCGGGTGAGATGGAATCAGAGTGCAGGAGCCCAGGAAGAGATCCAAGACCTGAAACACAAGGAGAGTGGAAAGAAAGCGTTGTGCAATCTGGAGGGAACCTCCAGGTTTCCACGCGGTGTGACGGACACTTAGAAGCGGGTGAGATGGATATCAGAGTGCAGGAGCCCAGGAAAGATCCAAGACCTGAAACACAAGGAGAGTGGAAAGAAAGCGTTGTGAAATCTGGAGGAACCTCCAGGTTTCCACGCGGTGTGACGGACACTTAAAGCGGGTGAGATGGATATCAGGTGCAGGAGCCCAGGAAGAGATCCAAGACCTGAAACACAAGGAGAGTGGAAAGAAAGCGTTGTGAAATCTGGAGGGAACCTCCAGGTTTCCACGCGGTTGTGACGGACACTTAGAAGCGGGTGAGATGGATATCAGAGTGCAGGAGCCCAGGAACAGATCCAAGACCTGAAACACAAGGAGAGTGGAAAGAAAGCGTTGTGAATCTGGAGGGAACCTCCAGGTTTCCACGCTGGTTGTGACGGACACTTAAAGCGGGTGAGATGGATATCAGAGTGCAGGAGCCCAGGAAGAGATCCAAGACCTGAAACACAAGGAGATGGAAAGAAAGCGTTGTGAAATCTGGAGGGAACCTCCAGGTTTCCACGCGGCTGTGACGGACACTTAGAAGCGGGTGAGATGGATATCAGAGTGCAGGAGCCCAGGAAGAGATCCAAGACCTGAAACACAAGGAGATGGAAAGAAAGCGTTGTGAAATCTGGAGGAACCTCCAGGTTTCCACGCTGGTTGTGACGGACACTTACAAGCGGGTGAGATGGATATCAGAGTGCAGGAGCCCAGAACAGATCCAAGACCTGAAACACAAGGAGAGTGGAAAGAAAGCGTTGTGAATCTGGAGGGAACCTCCAGGTTTCCACGCTGGTTGTGACGGACACTTAAAGCGGGTGAGATGGATATCAGAGTGCAGGAGCCCAGGAAAGATCCAAGACCTGAAACACAAGGAGAGTGGAAAGAAAGCGTTGTGAAATCTGGAGGGAACCTCCAGGTTTCCACGCTGGTTGTGACGGACACTTACAAGCGGGTGAGATGGATATCAGAGTGCAGGAGCCCAGGAACAGATCCAAGACCTGAAACATAAGGAGATTGGAAAGAAAGCGTTGTGAAATCTGGAGGGAACCTCCAGGTTTCCACGCTGGTTGTGACGGACACTTACAAGCGGGTGAGATGGATATCAGAGTGCAGGAGCCCAGGAAGAGATCCAAGACCTGAAACACAAGGAGATGGAAAGAAAGCGTTGTGAAATCTGGAGGAACCTCCAGGTTTCCACGCCGGCTGTGACGGACACTTACAAGCGGGTGAGATGGATATCAGAGTGCAGGAGCCCAGAACAGATCCAAGACCTGAAACACAAGGAGAGTGGAAAGAAAGCGTTGTGCAATCTGGAGGGAACCTCCAGGTTTCCACGCGGCTGTGACGGACACTTAAAGCGGGTGAGATGGATATCAGGTGCAGGAGCCCACAAACAGTTCCAAGACCTGAAACACAAGGAGAGTGGAAAGAAAGCGTTGTGAATCTGGAGGGAACTCCAGGTTTCCACGCTGGTTGTGACGGACACTTACAAGCGGGTGAGATGATATCAGAGTGCAGGAGCCCAGGAAGAGATCCAAGACCTGAAACACAAGGAGAGTGGAAAGAAAGCGTTGTGAAATCTGGAGGGAACCTCCAGGTTTCCACGCTGGTTGTGACGGACACTTACAAGCGGGTGAGATGGATATCAGAGTGCAGGAGCCCAGGAAGAGATCCAAGACCTGAAACACAAGGAGAGTGGAAAGAAAGCGTTGTGCAATCTGGAGGGAACCTCCAGGTTTCCACGCTGGTTGTGACGGACACTTACAAGCGGGTGAGATGGATATCAGAGTGCAGGAGCCCAGGAAGAGATCCAAGACCTGAAACACAAGGAGATGGAAAGAAAGCGTTGTGAAATCTGGAGGGAACCTCCAGGTTTCCACGCTGGTTGTGACGGACACTTAAAGCGGGTGAGATGGATATCAGAGTGCAGGAGCCCAGGAAAGATCCAAGACCTGAAACACAAGGAGAGTGGAAAGAAAGCGTTGTGAAATCTGGAGGGAACCTCCAGGTTTCCACGCTGGTTGTGACGGACACTTACAAGCGGGTGAGATGGATATCAGAGTGCAGGAGCCCAGGAACAGATCCAAGACCTGAAACACAAGGAGAGTGGAAAGAAAGCGTTGTGAATCTGGAGGGAACCTCCAGGTTTCCACGCTGGTTGTGACGGACACTTAAAGCGGGTGAGATGGATATCAGAGTGCAGGAGCCCAGGAAGAGATCCAAGACCTGAAACACAAGGAGAGTGGAAAGAAAGCGTTGTGAAATCTGGAGGGAACCTCCAGGTTTCCACGCGGCTGTGACGGACACTTAGAAGCGGGTGAGATGGATATCAGAGTGCAGGAGCCCAGGAAGAGATCCAAGACCTGAAACACAAGGAGAGTGGAAAGAAAGCGTTGTGCAATCTGGAGGGAACCTCCAGGTTTCCACGCTGGTTGTGACGGACACTTAGAAGCGGGTGAGATGGATATCAGAGTGCAGGAGCCCAGGAAGAGATCCAAGACCTGAAACACAAGGAGAGTGGAAAGAAAGCGTTGTGCAATCTGGAGGGAACCTCCAGGTTTCCACGCTGGTTGTGACGGACACTTAGAAGCGGGTGAGATAGATATCAGAGTGCAGGAGCCCAGGAAGAGATCCAAGACCTGAAACACAAGGAGAGTGGAAAGAAAGCGTTGTGCAATCTGGAGGGAACCTCCAGGTTTCCACGCTGGTTGTGACGGACACTTAGAAGCGGGTGAGATGATATCAGAGTGCAGGAGCCCAGGAAGAGATCCAAGACCTGAAACACAAGGAGAGTGGAAAGAAAGCGTTGTGCAATCTGGAGGGAACCTCCAGGTTTCCACGCGGCTGTGACGGACACTTAGAAGCGGGTGAGATGGATATCAGAGTGCAGGAGCCCAGAAAGATCCAAGACCTGAAACACAAGGAGAGTGGAAAGAAAGCGTTGTGAAATCTGGAGGGAACCTCCAGGTTTCCACGCGGTTGTGACGGACACTTAGAAGCGGGTGAGATGGATATCAGAGTGCAGGAGCCCAGGAAGAGATCCAAGACCTGAAACACAAGGAGAGTGGAAAGAAAGCGTTGTGAAATCTGGAGGGAACCTCCAGGTTTCCACGCGGTGTGACGGACACTTAGAAGCGGGTGAGATGGATATCAGAGTGCAGGAGCCCAGGAAGAGATCCAAGACCTGAAACACAAGGAGATGGAAAGAAAGCGTTGTGAATCTGGAGGGAACCTCCAGGTTTCCACGCTGGTTGTGACGGACACTTAGAAGCGGGTGAGATGGATATCAGAGTGCAGGAGCCCAGGAAGAGATCCAAGACCTGAAACACAAGGAGAGTGGAAAGAAAGCGTTGTGAATCTGGAGGGAACCTCCAGGTTTCCACGCGGTTGTGACGGACACTTAGAAGCGGGTGAGATGGATATCAGAGTGCAGGAGCCCAGGAAAGATCCAAGACCTGAAACACAAGGAGAGTGGAAAGAAAGCGTTGTGAAATCTGGAGGGAACCTCCAGGTTTCCACGCGGCTGTGACGGACACTTACAAGCGGGTGAGATGGATATCAGTGTGCAGGAGCCCAGGAACAGATCCAAGACCTGAAACACAAGGAGAGTGGAAAGAAAGCGTTGTGAATCTGGAGGGAACCTCCAGGTTTCCACGCGGTTGTGACGGACACTTAGAAGCGGGTGAGATGGATATCAGAGTGCAGGAGCCCAGGAAGAGATCCAAGACCTGAAACACAAGGAGAGTGGAAAGAAAGCGTTGTGCAATCTGGAGGGAACCTCCAGGTTTCCACGCTGGTTGTGACGGACACTTAGAAGCGGGTGAGATGGATATCAGAGTGCAGGAGCCCAGGAAAGATCCAAGACCTGAAACACAAGGAGAGTGGAAAGAAAGCGTTGTGAATCTGGAGGGAACCTCCAGGTTTCCACGCTGGTTGTGACGGACACTTACAAGCGGGTGAGATGGATATCAGAGTGCAGGAGCCCAGGAAGAGATCCAAGACCTGAAACACAAGGAGAGTGGAAAGAAAGCGTTGTGAATCTGGAGGGAACCTCCAGGTTTCCACGCGGCTGTGACGGACACTTAGAAGCGGGTGAGATGGATATCAGAGTGCAGGAGCCCAAAAGATCCAAGACCTGAAACACAAGGAGAGTGGAAAGAAAGCGTTGTGCAATCTGGAGGGAACCTCCAGGTTTCCACGCGGTGTGACGGACACTTACAAGCGGGTGAGATGGATATCAGGTGCAGGAGCCCAAACAGATCCAAGACCTGAAACACAAGGAGAGTGGAAAGAAAGCGTTGTGAAATCTGGAGGGAACCTCCAGGTTTCCACGCTGGTTGTGACGGACACTTACAAGCGGGTGAGATGGATATCAGAGTGCAGGAGCCCAGGAACAGATCCAAGACCTGAAACACAAGGAGAGTGGAAAGAAAGCGTTGTGCAATCTGGAGGGAACCTCCAGGTTTCCACGCTGGTTGTGACGGACACTTAAAGCGGGTGAGATGGATATCAGAGTGCAGGAGCCCAGGAACAGATCCAAGACCTGAAACACAAGGAGAGTGGAAAGAAAGCGTTGTGAATCTGGAGGGAACCTCCAGGTTTCCACGCTGGTTGTGACGGACACTTACAAGCGGGTGAGATGGATATCAGAGTGCAGGAGCCCAGGAAGAGATCCAAGACCTGAAACACAAGGAGAGTGGAAAGAAAGCGTTGTGAAATCTGGAGGGAACCTCCAGGTTTCCACGCGGCTGTGACGGACACTTAGAAGCGGGTGAGATGGATATCAGAGTGCAGGAGCCCAGGAAGAGATCCAAGACCTGAAACACAAGGAGAGTGGAAAGAAAGCGTTGTGAATCTGGAGGGAACCTCCAGGTTTCCACGCGGCTGTGACGGACACTTAGAAGCGGGTGAGATGGATATCAGGTGCAGGAGCCCAGGAAGAGATCCAAGACCTGAAACACAAGGAGATGGAAAGAAAGCGTTGTGAAATCTGGAGGGAACCTCCAGGTTTCCACGCGGCTGTGACGGACACTTAGAAGCGGGTGAGATGGATATCAGAGTGCAGGAGCCCAGGAAAGATCCAAGACCTGAAACACAAGGAGAGTGGAAAGAAAGCGTTGTGAATCTGGAGGGAACCTCCAGGTTTCCACGCTGGTTGTGACGGACACTTACAAGCGGGTGAGATGATATCAGAGTGCAGGAGCCCAGGAAAGATCCAAGACCTGAAACACAAGGAGAGTGGAAAGAAAGCGTTGTGAATCTGGAGGGAACCTCCAGGTTTCCACGCTGGTTGTGACGGACACTTAGAAGCGGGTGAGATGGATATCAGAGTGCAGGAGCCCAGGAAAGATCCAAGACCTGAAACACAAGGAGATGGAAAGAAAGCGTTGTGAAATCTGGAGGGAACCTCCAGGTTTCCACGCGGCTGTGACGGACACTTACAAGCGGGTGAGATGGATATCAGAGTGCAGGAGCCCAGGAAAGATCCAAGACCTGAAACACAAGGAGAGTGGAAAGAAAGCGTTGTGAAATCTGGAGGGAACCTCCAGGTTTCCACGCGGCTGTGACGGACACTTAGAAGCGGGTGAGATGGATATCAGAGTGCAGGAGCCCAGGAAAGATCCAAGACCTGAAACACAAGGAGAGTGGAAAGAAAGCGTTGTGAAATCTGGAGGGAACCTCCAGGTTTCCACGCCGGCTGTGACGGACACTTAGAAGCGGGTGAGATGGATATCAGAGTGCAGGAGCCCAGGAAGAGATCCAAGACCTGAAACACAAGGAGAGTGGAAAGAAAGCGTTGTGAAATCTGGAGGGAACCTCCAGGTTTCCACGCGGCTGTGACGGACACTTACAAGCGGGTGAGATGGATATCAGAGTGCAGGAGCCCAGGAAGAGATCCAAGACCTGAAACACAAGGAGATGGAAAGAAAGCGTTGTGAAATCTGGAGGGAACCTCCAGGTTTCCACGCGGCTGTGACGGACACTTAGAAGCGGGTGAGATGGATATCAGAGTGCAGGAGCCCAGGAAGAGATCCAAGACCTGAAACACAAGGAGATGGAAAGAAAGCGTTGTGAAATCTGGAGGGAACCTCCAGGTTTCCACGCCGGCTGTGACGGACACTTAGAAGCGGGTGAGATGGATATCAGAGTGCAGGAGCCCAGGAAAGATCCAAGACCTGAAACACAAGGAGATTGGAAAGAAAGCGTTGTGAAATCTGGAGGGAACCTCCAGGTTTCCACGCGGCTGTGACGGACACTTAGAAGCGGGTGAGATGGATATCAGAGTGCAGGAGCCCAGGAAAGATCCAAGACCTGAAACACAAGGAGATGGAAAGAAAGCGTTGTGAATCTGGAGGGAACCTCCAGGTTTCCACGCCGGCTGTGACGGACACTTAGAAGCGGGTGAGATGGATATCAGAGTGCAGGAGCCCAGGAACAGATCCAAGACCTGAAACATAAGTAGAGTGGAAAGAAAGCGTTTGAAATCTGGAGGGAACCTCCAGGTTTCCACGCGGTGTGACGGACACTTAGAAGCGGGTGAGATGGATATCAGAGTGCAGGAGCCCAGGAACAGATCCAAGACCTGAAACAAAGGGAGGGAAAGAAAGCTTGTGAAATCTGGAGGAACCTCAGTTTCCACGCGGTGTGACGGACACTTACAAGCGGGTGAGATGGATATCAGAGTACAGGAGCCCAGAAACAGACCCAAGACCCTAAACACAAGGAGATTGGAAACAAAGCGTTGTGAAATCTGGAGGGAACCTACAGGTTTCCACACTGGATGTGATGGATGCTTACAAGCAGGTGAGATGGATATCAGAGTGCAGGAGCCCACGAACAGGTCCAACACCTGAAACATAAGGAGTTTGGAAAGAAAGCCTCCTGAATTCTTGAGATTTTTTAAAGATGCTTCATCTCCCAACCCAGAAGCTCCTTTAGCCCCCTGCGAATGCCCGCCGTTTGTTTTTTTTTAGTTTAACTGATGAAGATTCATAAAAATGTAAAAAAAAATGCTGAGCAGGAGCTGAATAAAACTGGTTATACACTGTGTGATCTTTTCAGTCACGTTATTCAGCTTCTGCTCAAACTGCACGATTGATTCGCAGGGGTTAGAAGTTCGTAGGTAACGCTGGGCATACACTGTGCGATTTTTGGCTAATTTTGAGCCGAGTCTTTCAGTCATGCGACCGTTTTGGTGATCGGCCCGAGTTTTGCCTTCATCGTGCATCGTGTTGTATACATGGGGTAACAAGAAGCGATTAACACCTCGACCAGCTCCCGATCATCAATCGTTTGGTCATAAGAAAATCAAGCCTGTTTGAAATCCTGTCGGCCATCGTGAGGGTCACTGCAGCCTCTCACACTGCGCACGCGCAAACACAGAAATGAAGGCGAAAAGACGGAGCAGCACAGTAGTGCAGCATGTGATCTGGACACAAGCGATGAAAGCACAACTTGTAGAACTTTTGCAAGCTCTTCCGAGCCTTTTCGATGTCTCCTCACAAAATTATCACGACCACAACAACCGTGAAAATATTTGAATGGACATTGCTGCTCAATCACAGCTGCCTGATAATATTTTTCATTAGCAATTTAGCACAGTTGATGGTGGTGGTGTGTGTGTCTGTGTGAGTGAAAGACAGAGGGAGAGAGAGGGACAGATTGATGCTTATGCCGGGCTCACACTGTGCGATTTTTTCAGTCGCGCGATTCAGCTCCTGCTCAAACTGTACGATTGACTCGCAGGGGTTAGAAGTTCATAGGTCACGATGCAGGGTCTCACACTATACGCCCGATGCTCTGATGCGACCTGAGTGCTCAAATTGTGCGTTCATAAAATGAAGGTTATAACAGAAATTCTGCCGCTCGCTCTGCCTCTCTGTCTTTCACTCACACAGACACGCACACCACCACCATCAACTTTATGAAAAACATTGATCAGGCAGCTGTGATTGAGCAGCAGTGTAGATCCAACTATTTTCACGGTTGTTGTGGTCGTGATAATTTTGTGAGGCCACATCGAAAAGGCTCGGGTGAGCTTTCCAAAGTTCTACAAGTTGTGCCTCCATCGCTTGTGTCCAGATCACACGCTGCACTGCCGTGCTGCGCCGTCTTTTTCGCTGACATTTGTGTTTGCGCGTGCGCAGTGTGAGAAGCTGCAGTGACACCCTCACGACGGTTGCGAGGATTTCAAACAGGTTTGAAATCCTCCCGACCAAGCGATTGATGATCGGGAGCTGGTCGTGAGGTGTTAATCGCTTCTCGTTACCCCACGTACACTACACGATGCACGATGAAGGACAAACTCGGGCCGATTGCCAAAACGGTCGCACGACTCAAAAAGGGTCAAAAATCGCACAGTGTGAGCCCGGCATTAGTGTGAGCACTCAGGTCGCATCAGAGCATCGGGCGTATAGTGTGAGACCCTGCATCGTGACCTACGAACTTCTAACCCCTGCGAGTCAATCGTACAGTTTGAGCAGGCGCTGAATAACGCCACTGAAAAAATCGCACAGCGTATGCCCAAGGCTCCGCCGATGCTGATGGAAATGGACAAAACGTTAAGAAACGCAAAGCCAGAGGAACAGACTAACACACACTAATGCTGTTTTTGACTTCTATTTATGCCCTCAGTAGGCGTGACCTAACGGCCGCACTTCAAAGCACGGCCGCACTTCAAAGCACTCAGCCTTTTGACGCGTCATGTAATCTTCCTTCTAATGGCGCAACTCCTCCCACTCATTCATAATCCGACCTCCGCGTTTGCACTCGTCCTACAAGAGCTCCCAAATTTGAACATCATTGATGTTCATCGGATTTACAGAGTGACGACAAACCCCGTCAGCATGTTAGATAAAGGATTTAAGTTATATGCTGCATCATATATACACAACTACGAAGGTAAGAAAACGTAAATTAACCGACAAAGAAACGTTAGCTAACGTGAAATGCAAACACTACGCTACTCCGCTATGTGTTTCATTTGATGTCAATTCTCTACATTACATGTTTCCTTAAACGGTGTTTATAGTTGAGGTTTAACTAATGTCACTTTTGTTGTTAGACACTTTTATAATAGCGTTAGGTAGTTGGCTAACTAAGCAGGTAGTTAACTACCCAATGCTACTCTTGCTACGTGTAAAGTATATATGTTTAAGACGTGTTGACATGAGTAGTACAGAAATAATGCTAATGGTTCTTGTATCTTTATTCAGTATCCAAAAAAACACAGGTTGACAGGGGAGGTCGGTGTGAGAGCCCTGTGCTACAGGTCAATGAGGAAGAGTGAGGCACCACACAGACTAAGTGTAGGCAGGAAGCTGTGTAAAGTTGTTAATCCCTGTTCAGTGGGGTTCAGTTCATTTAAGCATTAGTTAAGTTCATTCCTGAAGGCCCATCAACTTGAATGTTTTCCTTGTCCCCCTGCTTTATCACACCTAATTTGACTAGTCAGATGTGTTTGGGTGATCAGAAACAAATTTACACCAAGTTAATACTGCAAATATACACAATCTAAGTTATTACAGTTATCAAGGATGGTTAAATTGTTTTAATAGGGAGAGAAGGAAACACTAAGCATTCAGGAGGGTAAGCCTGTAGGGGTCAGTAACCATAACACTGAACTATGTTCCTGTTCGGCTCTTCCATGAAGATGATGTTACATTTTTAATTTTAGTTCTTTCTTCTTAGATTAAGCTTCTGGATTCATCGCCAGTGCTCCTGTGTGGCAGGTGCTGTTATGTGCAATCACACAGTGGCACTGCTCTTCCAAACAGCACACTACTCACAACTCAGAGTGCCGGTTGTCCCCCTGTGCATAGCTGCACCGAATCTGAACAGCAATGGCACAAGCCACGGACAGTGGTAATTTAAATAAGGTTAAAGTTTTTGAATTAGACCATGTTTACATATGAACAGCAACACCATCCATAGTAAATGTGTCTTCTGTTAGGGTGTGAAGCCAGGACCTATCAACTCTATGATCTTCACTAAGCCGGTACCAAATAGGATGGCCCAGACTGGAGTACGGTAATTAGATTTGTAAAATTTGGTTTCCTGTGTTACAAATGCATGTTGCTATTTGTTCATACATGCATGTGTCAGAATAGGTATTAATATACATACAACATTACACTTTCTGAAGACGGCTAACTCAGTCATGTACATATATACATCCCAGTCTCTAACTTATGCACCACTGTTTCACACTTTTTAGTTTAGTTGTTGTTCAGTATAATAACCTTCTTCCTTACATTATTGTCATTGATGTTTTCTTTAGGAGTGGATTCTACAGAGGCATTGTGGGTCCATTACCAGATCCCTGACCTGACAAGCCCCTTGTGGAAAGTGCCTTTGGGCTGGTGCAGGAGGGCAGTGTTCTGTCATGTCAGCAGCCGGTTTTGACAACCCGGTACATCACACTACACCGTGATGCACCACCAACACCGCACTTGCCTCTGGAGGGGTACGACATCAAGGAAACCCTGCTCGCTCAGACAGCCTGTGATATTTTCTCAAACCGCTGCGCTGAACAAGTTTCCAAAGAACATGCTGTGTGACACAATAAATATCCTTTAACCTGTTAACCTGTGGCTTCTGGAAGAAACTCGGGTGAGTCAGTCACTGCAAACACATTTGTATCATCAAGTGTTTGTCAAATGAAAATGATATGTTTTTCTACACTTAGGATAATTTTCTATGTTGCAGTGCAGTAAAGTGCATGTTTCTTCTGTGTTCAATCATACATGTTCTAATTGTTATAAACAGAAAAAATCTTTTCTTACTTAACTGCTTGATTCTTAACTTGTTTAACTGAAACATGATGAAATGTCATAGTATTATTTTTTTTTTAAATGTCCTTGGCAGTGCATGTGTCCGCATTGTAACTTACTAATAAAAAGTCCTGTGTGTACTTTGGTGTGTGTTTTATGTTATTTTATTGCAAATAAATAATAGTCATTTGATTTTACAGTTACACACAATCTTATATCTCTGGCATGGCATGGCAAGGCAATATCGGGTACATGCTATTTGAAACCTGACATTCCAGAGCAAAGCATGAAGCACACAGCACGTGGTCAACGTGACTCATATGGAGACTGACAACATTACAAGGAATAAAGGAAAATTGAGGACTTAGCCACAGAAAAGACTTTTTTCCTTTTTTTGTTACAATAACTCGAAAAGGTCAACTATGATTTTTAAATTAATATCATAGGTGTGAGTTTAGAGTTCAGATTTTTTCTGCACATTCTTTTTTTGTATTTAATTATGATGGTAAATACATTTTGCAACATATCTGCCTGCACTTGCACTTGCTCTTAAAGTAGGAACAGTTCACCTTTCCAGCTGTATTTTTAATACTGATGAGTTTACTTTAATTGTTAGCCTATTGGTCAAAATGTATTGTTCTTCTGATTCATGTGTAATGCTTTTCTCAAATAATACATCCACATTTCAGCACGTAAGCAGCTGTTTGTCTCAGTATTACCTGATAACATACTGAGGCCTGCTGATCACGAAGTATGTGGGAAATAAAAGCATGTTAGGAAGAGACTAGGGCCATTTTCAGTTCGCGCCTGCTTTCTCTCCAACGCCTTGGCTCAAAGAATGTGCTGATGCTGAAGTTGACCTCGACCTTGTGAGCCAATTTTTGTTTCATGTCCCACTTCACATGCTGCAGATGCTCCTGCAGCTCAGTCTTCTCATTGTTTGCAGGGATAACCATTTCATTTGAGGAAGAGGAGCAGGAATGTAGTCCAAAGACAAATGGATGTGGAGAGGAACACTGGGACTTTCTCTCTTTCTATCTCTGTTTTTTTCAGTTGCTAGTTTCCCCTCAAGAGGAATGAGCTCATGTTTGTGGGCTCTGTTGCCACATGTTGTGGTTCACTTTCTAGAATAAGGATGAGTTAGTTCCTGGTCAGACCACAGAGAAGCAGCCAGAAAGAAAACGTGCTTCCCTGTCAAGAACAAACACAAAACATTTGCATGACTTAGTGTAATTACTTGAGTACAGAGATTAGACTTAAAGTAGGATCATAATAATTTGTGATTTTTAAAAAAAATTATTGTCAAAGGGAACTTATTATGCTCATTTCCCTTTTTTAAAACAATTCCTGCATTTTACCAGAGCGGTTTTGCATGATTCACAGTTTTTAAAAAATCCTTAGCTTTTTGGCTGAGATGAGCATTTAGAGACATTCCATTCACCTGAAGTAATTTACAGCCAATAGTATAGCAAAACTGCCTGAACGAGGCATGACGGAGACACACTTTCGTGTTTTTTATGCAAAATTCAGACCCTACCTTCTGAATGTTGCTCATATTGTTTTTCCAGTCTTCTAATTTCCAATTTTGGTGAGCCTGTGCTGTCTTAGTTGACGGGAGTGGGACCTGATGTAGTCTTCTGCTGTTGTAGACCATCTGCTACAGGATTCAATGTGTTATTCAGAGATGTCTTTCTACACACCTTGGTTGATATGAGTGGTTATTTGAGTTATTTCTGCTTTCCTATTATCTTGAAGCAGTCTCGCCATTCTCCTCTGACATCAACAAGGCATTTTTACTCAAAGGACTGCTGCTCACTGCATATGTTCCTCTTTTTAATCCCCAGAGATGGTTGTGTGGGAAAATCCTAGCAGATCAACAGTTTCTGAAATACTCAGACCAGCCTGTCTTACACCAACAAATATGCAAAGTTTAAAGTTACCTAACTCACTTTTCTTCCCCAAAAAAGTATGTGGATCCTTTAATATAACTGGAAGAATTTCTATCCTGCTTGTTCAGAATCATTATTGCTTAGGAAAAGAAATGCACAGAGAATACTTTTGCTAAATGTAGTCTTTTCGGTGAGGTTAGGATAGCACTTCAAGTGCAGCATCATCCTGGATTTAGGTGTCAAGACTGATATGCATCTTTCTCTCCCTGTGGCTTTTTACATCTGGAATCAAACAGAATTGCAACTCATGAAAGAATTGTTTCCATACAAACATGCAGACTGCCTTCCAGTTTAACTCCACTCCTCAGCTTGTATAAAACCCTTTATAGTTCACTCTGTCTCCCTGCCCCAAAAAGCCACAGTACAACCAGAGATTATATATGCCAAGTAATGAGATGAAGAATAGGGACGATGGCATGTGGAGTTGATGCTGAGGAGAATTTACAACATCTGCCTTCTTTGTTGTGGCAAATGCATGAGTTGGACCAATGTTTTGGTTAATTTCATGTCTGAACCAGACATGAAGAACCCTCGGTTTCTTGTTATGAAACTGAGTGCTCTTATGGGATGAACAAGAAAATAATCTCATATATTGTAATTCAGAAAAAAATGAGAAAATATATATATAAAAAAAAAGCCAAAAGAAAACACCGGTCATATCTTTAGAAAGCAACATTATGCCACAGACTGTCACTGTTGTGAGTCCATCCATTAGTTTGCAAAAACTTGTTATGAAGCCTCAAGCTGTGCACTTTTGCCGTGACAGTCTAGACATGTTGAATCTGGGATGTGACAAGTGAGTGTGGATTTCACTGTTTAATTGAGGCACACGCTCAAAGGCTTGCAAGTTGTCAGTTACACAAAGGAGAACATAATTTATACAATGAAAGTCACATTGTATTAAATAAGACTTGAAACTAGTGACTCTGGCCACGAATTCATCAGGAAAGTGTTTCCTGAGGTTGTGGATCAAAGTCTTTGTTTTCCAGACTTCCATAGAAGAAGAATTATTTTCGAAACCAAATGAGTTCCCTCCTCACGGCCATCAGGAATACTGAAAGCTGAATTACTGGCTTCACTTTCCAAACGCCAAAGCTACATTCATGTTTTATATGCAGTCTATGGTTCTGGCATTTATTGTTACTGTGACTGTGAAGCGTCCCTTGTGTTAACGGCACAAACTGCTGACAACAATCCATGAACGCTCCAACCTCCTGAAAGAATTCACTGTCAAAGTCTTGTGTTCATCTATGGTAGGTCAGCTACACAGTATTACACAGGTGGTTCTAATGTTAAAATCTTTCTCCTGAGATACAAAGTTTTGAATTATCATGTGCCATGATAACTTACAGATCTCACTGTGCCATATTATCCCAGTAGAGCACTTTGATCAACGACTACAGGCTTGCTTGTCGTTCCTAGAGCCTCTAAAAGTAGAATGCGAGGCAGAGCCTTCAAGTCTCAGGTTCCTTTGTAGAACCATTTACACTTTGGATTCAGGAGACAGACGTCCCCTGTGTTTTTAAGGTTAGCCTTAAAGTGTTCCTTTTTGAAACATCACTTAGTTATGCATCTTACATCAGTCTGTTGGAGGCCTTCCCATGATGGACACAGCATTTCTTCTCCACGTGTCTATGTGCCACTGCTGAACGTCATTAACAATGCCCTCTCTCTCCTGTAGTCTGTGTTTTGTTGATCGTTCTTCCTCTTTTATGTTTTTTCTTTAACCTAAGAGCTTGGTTCTGCTGAATGGTTCTTCCTATTAAATGGGAGTGATTTTTGGACTTCTCTCTGGTATTGTATGGCCTAGCTGATGATAAAGCACTTGAGGTGGGTGGTGTTATGCATTGGCTCTGTAACTGAACTAGCTAATTATTCTGTATGTAAAAAATAAAAAAAATATAAGAGAACCAATTATTTATCTTGTATTTTTAAAGGTTTTTTTTTTTCAGAATCATTTACAAAATGACTGCATCCATACTCAATAGTTTTTCGGGTACAAAATGTTAGTTTTCATCCTTTGATTAAACTCATTGGCACAATGGGGGTGTGATATCACACCAGAGAGAAATGTGAACAGGCAAAGGTCTCCCCATGATTTTCCAGCCTATTCCATGGACTAAAATTGACTAAAATTATTATTTTAGTTTCATCAGATCTCTCCATTGTGAACTAAAATGGCTCAAAATGATCAATATATTAAAAACATTTGCTCTCTCTGGAAAAAAACCCTCACTCACTATCAGAAAACATCTGATCTTGTGGTTAGAGACAAAAAAAATATACTTGAAACATCAGTACAATAGTCTACATGTGTGTAAAAGTAGTCCCTCTTGCATACCTTCACGCTTTGATGTATCAAATAAAAGTTAAAGTCTTACTTTCCTGCAGGATAACTGAAACCATGTTGACACGACTTCACAGCCTTTATTCAGACTGCCGGCCACGGGGGGATTTTTCATCCAATCATTTTTACATCCGTTTCACATGTGGAAACAATCATACACGTGATTACAGCTAGAAGCTGTCAGTCAAAACACCTATGTGCTGTACACCTCCACATGCCTCAGCTGTGTGATCTCTGTGACACACACACACACACACATGTCCAACTTAACTTCCTCCCTCTCTTTTCTTTTCACCTGCTGACGTGCAGCGATTTCCTGCTTCCAATTCCCCTCCACAAATCTGCAGAAATAATTATTGATATTATTTTAGGATGAGCAGGGATGTTTTTCTTTTTTTGTGAGACATTAAAAGGGAGAAGAGCTGTTAGAAAGTCTTTTCAGAGTGATTGGATCAATCTTTTCAACCTGCAAAATCAAACTTTTCTGATTTGTTGTTTAGAGATGCTAATTCCCCACTGGTCTATTTTTTGATCACATGAATGCTACTCCCGCTAACAACTGACTGTGACCGTGGAGTGCTGGAGGGAGGAACTATCCCAGTATAATTTCCAGAAGCAAAGATGCCACCAAAGACGATTGTGTTAACCCTTTAAAGCCGGTCGGAGCGGGCACGCTCTGTTGTGCGTAACTGTTTTTAAATCCCGGTAGCACTGCAACCATGTAAGCTAGCGCAATAATTTTTTTTGCATATGAAACCGGAGGAGTTGTACTTACATTTTATGCCATCAGCTTGTCCTAGGTCACGGTTTCCTTCCACATATAGCTTTGCAAAAACTGCATAAAAAGCGCTTGCAGCAACAAAAACATAATATTCCAGAAACACGATCCGATCAGCTGTTCGTAACACTTCCTACTCCATCAGCGCGAACTATCGCATGTCCACCGTGATCTGCCCGAAACCGGACGTGACGTCATTTTGCGGAAATGTAGTTTCTTTTACCATCAGGGGCTTATGAGCCTATACTTGTGTTTTTAAAAGTTATGTTTGACTTTATGACTTTCTGTGTCGTTTCTGGGATGCTTAGGACTCATATTGCACTGCTGGAAATAGTTTATTTTGATGCATATGCTGTTTTTTCGCAAATTTGCATTATAATATTTATTTTCGATTTTCCTGCAGTATATGAAAATTGGTGTATTTCAAAAATAAAACTATGAAGACACTTAAAATAAATTTCCTGTGGTGGGAAACTAGTTTGTGCAACTTTTTTGTATTTACAGTTTTGAGGGATAAGCCTCTTAAATTTCTCTAACTAGAAATATATGTTAAAAAAACAAAAACGATTTTCAATTTTTTTGTAATTTATTGCACTTTTTTGCAATTTATGTACTTACTATGCACTTAATGCATACATATTATTAAAATTTGGGTTATAATGGTTGTATTGATGTATATCAACTTGAAATGCTCCCAAAAATGGCACTACAGCATGTAAAAATATAATATAAGCTCTGGCGGACTTGGTTCTATGGTAGGTCTTAAAGGTAATCCAGGTATCCAGGTAAGGAAATCCTATAACGTTTGTTCTCTTAAATTCAAGCCACAGAGATGTGGTGTTTAGAAACAATGCATCTCAAATGTTCTGATACTCCTGATGCATACGGGATCCCTACAGGCTTTCGAGAAGGCAGCTGTCCTTCTCTCCTGGATCGGCTGGAGCTTTCTTTAGGTGCCTTCCCAGCTTTGACAAAAGTCCAGCTGGAGTAACCACATTTACTCAGGGCATTCTTGATGTGATGTTCTTCTGCTTCTTTGGCCGCTGTGACTGTGGGGATGGTGTTCGCTCTCTGTTGTAGCGTCCTGATGACAACCAGTTTATGCTCCATTGGATGATGAGAGTCAAACCTTAAATACTGATCCGTATGCGTAGGTTTACGGTACACATCAGCTTTTAGATGTCCCCCATTACTGATGGAAATGTCACAATCTAAGAAGGCTAACCTGCTACTTCAGACAGTCTATCACCCTCTTCCTGTAACCATTTCCTGGGTCCTAGGGGCTCATAAGTATTTTCGTCACTGAGCAGTGACGAAATGTTCTCATGATAGTCTGGCTGGTTTAGCAAAACTGTGCACCTACCTTTGTCTGCCTAAAGGATGATAATGTGATGGGAGTGCCTTCCTCTCTTCCATGCTGATGTTGGATGCTGGGGGCTTTGCGTTGCTGAGACAGACCGAAACGTCTGCCCGTAGTTGCTCTGCTTCCACGTCTGCAATATTGTTCTTTCAAATTGCTCTTTCTGTGGCTGTGATCAGTTCCACTAGCGGGATTTGTCTTGGCGTCACAGCAAAATTCAAACCTTCAGCAAGGATGTTTTTCTCTGTTTGGGTGAGCTGTCTGTCAGACAAATTCTTCACCCACTTGTCCACATCCTCGGTTTGGCATCCTTCTCTCTTCTGACCACTGAGGACACTCTTTGTATTTTGCTGTGGTTTCCGACGCACAACAAGTCAAACTCTGTTGCCTGGTTTTAGACTTCTCGTGCTGTGCTAGACGATCCTTCTCGGTGAATTCAAACACCTTTTTAAGAGCATTGTCATCTAGAAGCATTGTAAGTCTCTGTCGGATCCACTCCTCTTCAGATTTTAACACGTCGATGGTAAAACTTGTTTGCCTCACCCGTTCATTAAGCAGCTTTTAGCAGACTTTTAGGAGTAATCCTGTCTTGTCGGCATCTGAGGCTGAATCTCAGGTGGTTCCTGTAATCAGCCATCTTGCATGCTGTTTGTCATACTGAGTACTGATCTACTTACCTGGATGATTGAGCATGCATCAAGACGTTATACTTAGAAAGTGTTAGTACATTGTGAACCTACTCTTCAGTAGCGCTGGATGCTAAAAGAAGCAGTTGCCATCTTTCTGATGGTAAATGGCCTGCATTTGTATAGCGCTTTATCAGTCCCTAAGGACCCCAAAGCGCTTTACACTACATTCAGTCATTCACCCATTCACACACTGGCAATGGCAAGCTACATTGTAGCCACAGCTGCCCTGGGGCGCACTGACAGAGGCGAGGCTGCCGGACACTGGCGCCACCGGGCCCTCTGACCACCACCAGTGAAGGTAACCACATTGAAGTTCACCTGTTTAAACAAATCTACATTTTATTATTTCAGCAGTACATGTGCAGCATTTTAGTGGCACATATAAACAGTACACAAAGTAAAAAGCTCTGTGAGTTTTCAGTGAAATCCTTTTTAATTCCTAAGCTCTTCTATCTGTTATGAGCTGCACAGTGTTATAAAAGATACACAGAACACAGCCAAGACACAACATACCTGCATCTGTGATTTTCTAGCTTTTTGAACCAAAGAAAAAGCAATGCATAACAGAACAATCAGATCCTTTCACTATATGGGGTTAAGTGTTTTTAATTTATTTTGTCACCAATCTGCAGCTCTTTTTATTTAGAAATGTCCAAAGAAATTAAGTCTGCTGAAAAATACAGAGAATATGATCTGTAAAATCAACATGCTTTTTTTTTTCAGTTCAGTCTACATTCACTGACTTTAAAAAATTGCAATTTTGTCCCTTTACTTCTTGTTTGTTAAGTTGGAAATGAAATGGCACAAAATCCAATTTGAATTTGAGCTGGAAGAAAAGCTGAAGAAACTGCCACTTGGATGCTATGAAGATATACTGTAACTTTAATTAAAAACATGTTAAAATTACAAATAAAAAACATGTATAATACTGTAGTATACTACAAACTGCCCTTTATTTTCTAAAAAATAATGCCAGTACAAAATGATTTACTTAAAAAAATTCAACCTTCTTTGCTTGTTTTATGGTTACTTAACATATCAGTTTTTTAAAAGGAGATGACAACAAACAGAGAAAAAATATGAAGGAGTCAAGGGTGTTATCTTTGGCTGTTGTTTTATAAAGAAAGTAATACTCTGAGCCAAAGTGCTGAATCTGACGCCTCTAGAAGATAAATGAGAGACATCAGGCCCAAGCTCAGAGGCCTGCCGCACACAGTCGTACGGAAAGCTACAGATGTTGCTGTGCACAAAAGAGTGCGCAGCTGTGTATTTACTTCATTTATGGACTGTGATGGGATGGAAATTATACAACTAAAATTCTGATTGGTTCCATTAATCTGTGGATAAATATATAACTAGAAATGTAACATTTGCATTTCAAATTTCTAACACTCTAATCGGTTTATAACTTTACTATGTCAATTTGATTGGATCCTGTTTTAACTGCAAATTATTGTTGCTATAGGCATTTCCCCACTTTGGCAACTTCTTTAGCAAATTTAATTTATATATTTGTGAAATGTGAAGGATACATAAGGTGGAGTCAGAAAAAGCTCAGCGAGGCCATTTTTCATGCGTGATGGGTGTTGAGGAGTTCAGTGTCATGGTAGCTGCAGCATTTCACATTTCATTGCTTTATCGCTTCCTGTGTCCGAAAAGATTTCCACATATCCTTCTGCCTGATGTCTAGAGAATTTGAATGAGAATGAAATAATCTGCTGTAAATTCAGCCAGGAGTTTACTCTTCAACGCACAACTATTTATGGAGATTTCTACAATAAAAAATATCTCCATTATATATATCGATGCAGGCAGTGTTTGTGTGGGAGTGGCTTAGGCTGCAATCACAGACTGGATTCAGTGACATAGCCTGAAAAGTGAAACAGTCTCAAACCTGCATTCTTTTTAATGGCCAGCAGGGGTGAAAATATAAGTCTACAAGCCTATTTGCAGATCTTTAACCTCAGTGAACACTTTTTACCAGATTCACGGCTTCAGAGTATTTTTTTTTAATATAGTACAATCTTTATTTTCTAAATTGTAGTTTCATTGAGGATAAAATAGTAAAGCAGGGCCTGCCTTTGGATGTGGCTTCTTTCTTCAGCATTGAGTTTCTCAGACAGATCCTCCCATGCTTTTCATGACTAGTTTCAAAAACAAAACAGTAATGCCACTGGCCACAATGCTCACTTTTATATACATCCAATGTCTACTTTCCAGATTAAATTTATACAAATTAGATTTATGCAGAGTAAATAGAAAGTCAAAGATGCAAAGTGATGCAAATACAATATTCAAATATTTTAAGAACAGGTAAAAAAAAAAAAAAACCCCATCATGCTTGGCAGTAAAAGCTGTGTGCAGTACAAACTACTGCTGCTTGTACAGACCTGCAGCTGAAAGATTTACCTTTGCTTTAATGTAGAAAACAACAACAAAGAAGATGTCAGTTATTGGTTGTAACTGTATTTGTGAAAGATACAAAGGCAAAACTTTGGTCTGAACACTGTATTGTTGAACATTATGGCATTAGTGATTATCTAATGATTATTTGTTGTTGTTTCTTCTATAAAATATAAAAAATACAAAATCCAGTCACACAGAAAGTTTAAGAAGATAATGTGAAGAGTTTTGTTAATGTACTGATTAGCTGACAAACTATTTGACCTCTAATGTTTATATATCATTAAAAGAATGAGCACAATACAGATGTTTAATCGTTGTTGCATATATTAAAGTGATTATGAAAAGAAGCCCAGCAGCCCAGAGTTTCATTGCCTTTCACTATTATGCAGACACGATGGAGGTATGTAATGTAATGCAGATGTCACATGTGATGATTTAATGTGATCAGCTAGCCAAAGAACACTGATACTGTATGCAGATGTAATCGATGACAGAAGGTATTATGTGGTGCATTCACAAGATTATGAGAAAACTTGACCT
This sequence comes from Oreochromis niloticus, assembly GCF_001858045.2. Lineage (NCBI taxonomy): Eukaryota > Metazoa > Chordata > Actinopteri > Cichliformes > Cichlidae > Oreochromis > Oreochromis niloticus. The sequence goes on from NW_020328506.1 coordinate 25,914, forward strand.
CTGACCTTGATCTTGAAGTCAAAGTAACTGTGATTTGAATTTGTGGAAAAATTTTAGTAGACACACCCACAGCATCAAGTTCGACACCATACATCAACTCATTCACAAGTTATCACATTCACAACTTGGTGCCGAGATTGTGAATGTGATAACTTGTGAATGTGATGATACACACAGCATCAGTTTGAAAATTAAAGTAACTTTAAAAGTGGCTGCATGACAAAGGATGACGTGTGCCGTTCCTTTTCTGGTACAATGACAGGTTTTGAGTGGCAGGAAGGATGAAGACTCCCAGTTTGTAATTTCCTTGTTTCCACCCACTCATTGCCAAATCTTTATTTTCTCCTGCTTTCATCCATGTCATTAAAATTCGTCATCTTTAATTTTCTTGGTGTTTAAATGTTGTTTTATCTCATTTGTTCACCTTTTTCTTATTTCTGCCTTGTCCAATCCCTGTGTTCTCATGTTATTCTCTTTGTTAATTTGTTTTCGTTTGGGTCTTTTTAAATGTTGCTTTTGTTTTGTTATAATTTTTTCCACATGCATCTAGTTCTTGTTTCCTCTTCGTATTCTCATGTTTTTGAGATTTTCTTGTTGTATTTTTTTTTTGTTTCATGCTGTTCTTTGTGCATTTTTTTCCTCATTGTGTTCCCCTCACAGAACCAAAACTGATTTCTAAAGAAATACAATTTAAGTATCAGCTTGAACACGAGCCTTTCATCATTTTAAAAACTTAACCTGTTAGATTGACCTTGAGGTCCTTTGAGATTACTGAAATTTAAAATCACCTGAGATTGTTAATAGATAAACACGGTATCAGTTCCTACACCACCTCATTCACAAACTTGTTTGTCACACATTATAAGCCTTTTAGGACTGAGGGTAAAAACTTGTTGGTTCTATTAAATTTAGTATGAGCAGCTTTCATATTTAACATTTCATAAGTTGAGTTTGTATTATCATCACAATAATGAGTAGGGCATAAATGTTTTATAAACAATGTGTCCTGTTTCATTTACATTTCACTCTGTTTCCACTTTATATGGATTAACATGGAATAACCAAAAAAAGTATATTGTTTTATTTCATGTTTATTTATTTTAAAATGAAGCAAAGATAACATGCAGAGTCTTCCTCCAGCGAGCTCTAACTCACGGCGAAAAAGTTAAGTCCACTGGTGATGAAAGCGTCACGAAATCTGGAGGGAACCTCCAGCTTTCCACGCCTGTGATGGATGCTTACAAGCGGGTGAGATGGATATCAGAGTGCAGGAGCCCAGGAACAGGTCCAAGACCTGAAACACAAGGAGATTGGAAAGAAGCGTTGTGAAACCCGATGTCAAATAGCAATGCCAAAATAGATTTCCCTGCTGTGATGTCACATATCAATACCAGACTCACCTCTCTGCTGTGATGTCAAATATCAATGCCAGATTCGACTCTCTGCTGTGATGTCAATATCATACCAGACTGTCTCTCTGCTGTGATGTCAAATTCAATCCAGAAGTGACTCTCTGCTGTGATGTCAAATATCAAAA